>NC_143029.1:71535000-71585000 GCF_057628025.1 Oncorhynchus mykiss
TAGAACACCACTAATTCCATTCATTTTCAGTCTAACATAACCTATCCCTGTGTCTACGCATGACAGCGATAAAAACTCAAAAGGAGAGGAGGGCATGAGTGTCACTGCTTCTAACAACCATGAGTGTCCAACCCCAAGGCCCCAACAGTCACTTAGGAGGATGGCACAATGCTGGAGAGTGTGCCCACACATTTAACACCCACGCAAACACAAACACACGCATGGGAGAACACACACACACACACACACACACACACACACACACACACACACACACACACACACACACACACACACACACACACACACACACAAAGGAGTGTATCCCTCATCTCACAGTTAATGGAAGGGAAGTCAGACCTTCAGCCTGTTGTATGACATCATGTATGAAAAAAGAGAGACACCATTTATCAGCGGCCACTGAACATGGAGACAATCATAACATCCTGACAGGAAAATCTGCTGGAAAATAATCAGATGGGCTTTGATGAGAAACTTGGCTCTTCTTTCAGACAGGGTCCAGTGCTCTGCTGCTATTCTACCTCTTCACTATACCTCTCCCATTTATTTTGCACTTCATCAATACTCCTCAGAATCATTTCCCCCATTATTTCATATTCAACTAGGACCTGACCTCAGATTAATCTGTTTTTCATGTCTGTCAAACAAAAAACATGTATGGGTTAATTCCACACAGGGAAACATTTTTGGTATCTCAGATTGTTCTGGCATTTCTCACATAGATTTTTTGTTTTGTTTTGAAAATCATGATGAAAGTGGCCATTTAAAGCCCTTTTTTACCTATCCAGGCCTCCTATTAGACCTTGTGAACCGTACATGATACAGACAACATCTTGGCGGGATTATACTCCATATAGTGCTCCCAAAAATTTGGAGTATCACATTTTTTCAACATAAAAAATATTCATATTAATATCTCAAAATGACCCATATTGATTTTGTTAAATAATAAGAGATATTGTTTGGATCAATATACAAAAAATATTATATGATTTCCAGAGTGGACTCTCTGCTAATTCAATTTTATGAGCACCACCAACACAGTGAATGGGAAAATGGATTCAAAGGGATCTCACTCTGCTGTTGACTTGCTGAACATGCAAGCCTAAAGGAGGACTGTGATTGGTTAATGACCAAAATGTTAATTTCTATGTATAAAATGGGTCATACTATTAAAAGTACCAGAGAGCGCACTCTTGACATTTCTCGTGGTTGAAGAGTATATTGTTTCAATTAATAGGTCTAAAAATACGTTTTGATAATTTTATAGATACTTTTAATGTTGAATAAATTAACGTGAAAATGTGTATTTCAGAATCTAGACACACTCCATATTTGAGAGGATAATGACAGTAAGATATTATTTGTATCATGTTCGGTTCGCAGATCATAGTGTCTAACAGGAGCCAAGTACAGGTCTGAAAAGGGCCTAAAATGGCCAATTTAATCATGATTTTCACAAAAATGGTTTGTGATACAAATGTTAAAAGCATGTTAAACATCGTTCCTCCCAATGAAGTTCGTATGTGAGAATTGCCAGAACAATGTGTGATACCAAAAATATTTTCCTCTCCCGCTAGCATGGATTCACCCTCTGTTTATATACAGTATATGGTCACTCACACTGATATCTGCAACTACAAGAAGCTCACTACACAGATAGCAATTTATCTGTTTCTAATCTATACATTTTAAAAGAAGTCTTGCTGACCATAGTGAATAATGTAATTGCCCTTTAGGGTCAATAACATGTTGAGCATATTATAAAAATAACTTATAGTGGACATCGATCTATCATCCTCATATCAACGAGACACGAAAGACCATAACAAGCGTGTTATCGCCACTAGGTCAAACGTTACTGATGAAACATGATAAAGGGGATGACCAACTCTTTCCAGAAAACATTCATCTGGGTCCAAAGGTTGGTGCTTCCTGTTTGAGCAAGACTCTCCGGAGTCCCCTCTCTGGCGGCCAGGCAGCAGCTTTTTGTTAAAGACATATTAATCTCCCTTTTGTGCCAAACGAGGTGAGAGTTTGGCTTTTTGTCTTATCTCAGAAGGGCATGGACCTCAGCCAAGCCTGTCCCAGGGCGAGGGAGGGCTTCCTATTTTCACACCCCAAAGCACCTGCCCTCGCTGGTCCATGACGGGGACAGGGAGCACCACTGGAGAGAACAATGGAGACAGGGCCCCTTTCCATACAGACACTCCTCACCGCTGCCCGCGAGAAGCAACTGGCCGTCTGTCACTCAAACACATGACAGGTCAACCCAACTCCCGCCCCGCCCCGCCCCCACATCCCCAACACCCACACCCCCAACTCCAATGCTCCTCGAGACATACCCAAAGTAAGAGCTGAGCCTCGTGCCAGTCTGACATTCACACGTACACTCTTTCCTTTCTTTTCAGGAAATGCCTGAGCATCGAAGAGTGGTGATTCAGTGTGTTATGCAACGTGAAGTGCAAGAGCTGATATGGAGCTGTCAAATGAAAGTACAACCTTCCGTCAGTTCTTGCAATCTCTGTCTTTCTCCTATTTCTTTCCTATAGTTTATGAATAATACTTTATTCTCATACAGCTGATAAACTAGAGAGTGACTTTTTGTCAGGCAGATGATATTTTCCCAGGCATCTTGAACAGAGACGACAATGCATGTCATATCTATGGAAACCCCTGGCGGCCAGTGAAGAATTTTATTGGAGTAGTTATACAGGTTATTAACAGAGAGTACACATGATGAGATTGTAAATCATGAAAATCCCAAAATGTCACATACACCCTTCCCTGTTTACCCAATAAAAGGAAATACGCTGTCCATATCATTATGGCACAGAAACTTAACAACACTTACAGACTTAAGCAGTACAAGTCAGGCATACCTGCGAAAACTGCACTTTCTGTACGGAAGAAGAGAAAGAATGCTGTCCTATATTAATTAAAAGATAGATTGTTGAAGCAGAAAGTTGAGATATTGTACTGATGGAATGCCTCTATGCTCTCTAGGGCCGCCACCAGGAAGGGCAGTGCACAGCAGGCCTATAGAGGTAAACAGGCTGAAAACAGTCTCAACCCTATCCTGAGTTGCTATGCAATTAACATGCTGCAACACCGATTATTTCCTTACTTATAAAAACACATGCTGGATCTCACAGGTTTACCAAAAACAGCCCAGGGGAAAAACGATAGCTCCCTGACACTTTAACGGAATTCTGATTTCTTAATATCATCAAATAAAAAACATTATCTTTCCAAATCAGTAAATTATATTTGTACAGGGGACTTCCTAGTTGCTATGAATGTATCAGTTACTCGCATAATCAAACATAAATCAATAATAAGAAACTAATATTAAAGGTGATGAATGAGCTAATACTGGCTTGGAGATGACTGTAACAGTACAAGGCAGGCTTCTGCCCAGCACATCAGTATATTTACGATCTCCCTGTCTGGCTCATCAATAAACCATCAGGCAGATTTATGATGATGCTTATAAGTCACAATGCTGTTAATCACCACGTAATATCCCGATAAGCCAGAGCAGACCAAATAACCTGCCATGCCAATAATATCGCTGTGAGTTATGATGTGCCAAAGTATTGTTGCATAGATGGACAAGTTGGAAGCCTCCCAATCACATGCTGTACGCTGTGGGGAGTTGCATGTTTCCCAATCCCAATTGCAGTATATCACCAAATGTGTCTTTCTAGGTGAGGGCGTTACCTTTGTCAAGGCAGCAACAGCAACATAAGTGCAGAACTTAAGACATTCCGACACGTACTATGACTTTTCATACAGACATATGGCCAAGCCACTCCCCTTACGATCCAATAACCCCTTCCACAGGAGTAGGAAATAATTTAGCTGTCTCTCCTCTTGATAAATACATACCAGTACTTTACTAAAACCAGGGGTGGAGGAGTGGGGGGGGGGGGGGGGGTAGGAGACACCTGAAGCAGTGCAACCGAGGAGACAGGTCGACTTGGCAATAGCAATACCTCATTTAGCACCTCGTTCATCTGTGCGGATGTGAGGACAGATAAATCTCAGGTTTTTATGGTGACTCCATCATCGGGAACAGGAGATAGGGCACTAACTGCACTCGCAGCCAGAGTGATGAGTACTAGCCCCTATCGCCTGGAACCGGGACCATGGAGTATGGTAGTTACATTTGACCGCTTAGCCACCTCACATTATCCATCAAGAACCAGATATGAAAAGGCTTTGTGTTTAAGAAAATGGTTTGTGTTTCGGGCTGAAATGGAATGGAACTCAGGCTTATCAATAAAACATGCAAAGGGTTCAAATGGTCTTCCATTACAGAGATGTGAGGTCTACAAAAGACCAGACCGTGGTGCCCCACAGGGGATGAAACGGTCCAGAATCTTTATTCACCAGACAAAAAAAGGATATGATCACAGAGTCCATATAGTGAGTCATGATTGATTCATACTGAGCCAAAACACAGCTCAGCCAGCGGTAAGGGAAGACATGGGATCATGTCCATCTACTGTAGACAGAGTCCTGTGTCAGCCGCTGTGGTTAGGCAGTACATCACCACGCAGACTACATTTCCTACCTCCAGGCACTAAGTCAGCCAACCTACCTGCACCACTGACAGCTTTAGTGGTGTTAGATATAGTTGTGTCCTTCTTGGTTTCCACGATTAAGATATTACAGATCCCACAAATTACACTAATAACATCAAAACTATCGAAATGATAAGAAACGTATCTTAAATAAAGGCCACATTAGGGGATAAAAGTTGGTGATAATATTGAAATTAAAATATGAGACAAAGTGTACATTGTTCACACCTGCGATTTAAATTCAGTGGCAGGTAGTGGCTCTTCAAACCAACTCCGAAACATGCCAAGATGGGTTTGGATGAAAAAAAGTGGAGGAATGGTTGTCGATGTGCAGACTGAAGTGACAATCAATAACAGAGTTTGTTTTTAAATTCACATCACTCAACACAAAGGCAAGACTTCTGAATTTCCCTACAACATGGAACTACCAAGACAATGGAGAAAGAAACCTCTACTAACCTTTAAAACCTGGCACCAGAACCTGTACCCAAAGCCACACATCACTCAAGACCCATTAAAACAACAACTTCTTTATGTGATGAAGTCTTTCTGGCAGAGGCCATGCAGCAGCAGATAACATAGTTCATCTCTGATTGTCAGTGATAATTTGATGAATGGATCAGACTTGTTATCAGTTTGCAGTATGTATGCCAGTAAAGTCTTTCATTTTGACAGGTATTGCTGATAAGAAGAGTATAACAACAACAGCCTGTAGGCAAATACTTCAATGGGAATATACATTTTTTCAAGAACAAAACTGGACATAAGCCATTCGGTTTAGGAAGTAATAATAATTTAGATTATTTTAAATAAATACTTTCAAATAACTGAATATTCATTTTAGCAACGCTGACACATCATCTCACATATGGGACATCTCACATATGGGACAGATGCGACAAGTAATAAAGGGTGGTGAGTTCAGGAAGAGATGATAGCAGGTCCGCAAGGTCGCCTGCCTCTTCCCTCTTCCACAGCAGCAGCTGTCAGCCTCGCATGGCTCGTGGTTCCCTTCCCTAGAACAGGGGTCGTCCAGCTGTGGACCCTCCCCCTGTCCCCCCTAGCCCCTGATACAACAGATGTGGTTGGGGATAAGGACCACCGAGGCGGTGAGGGCCCAACAGCCACATCTGGGTCTGATTACACTCAGACAATCCAGCTTTATCAGACAGATAGATCCACGCCACTGGCTGTTCCACCCAATCCCCTCCGGTCAAAATCAAATCAAATCAAACTTTATTTGTGACATACACTGCATACAACAATACTTACAGTGTGTCACACAGAGCTACTTTGACGGTGACACATTCTACATTCAATAATACCAGGTTTAGATTATGCTCACTAATGCTCTTGTGGCTGAATGGAAACAAGTCCCTGCAGCAATGTTTCAACATCTAGTGGAAAACCTTCCCAGAAGAGTGGAGGCTGTTAAAGCAGCAAAGGGGGACCAACTCCATATTAATGCCCATGATATTGGAATGAGATGTTCAACAAGCAGGTGTCCCCATACTTTCGGTAATGTAGTGTATTAACATGCGTATATTAAATCATTTGATATCACTTCACTACTGTATAATAGCATGCAATTTTGGTTTACTTTATTTACTATGTTAACTCCAGTAAAACACAATCCCCATCTCTCTACCCAGTGATATAGCATCTTTTCCTCCCTCCCTCCGCCTCTTTATTTAGCCTGACTCTCTCCTCCAGGGAGAGAGATAAATCCCTGCTTGTCAAACACACATAATGCCAGTCTTAATGATATACTGCAGCTACTTTAACTATGTCCCTGAGGACGATTGGCAAACTTCCATCAGGTGTTTCGCAGGGAACAAAACCACTGTGTGTGTGTGTGTGTGTGTGTGTGTGTGTGTGTGTGTGTGTGTGTGTGTATACACACATGTAGACTATATGTGCGTACGTGTGCATATTGAAACAAAGAAGCCTGTTACAGTATCTGCTTACACAATTACTAGAACATACAATTGCTCTTAGCTCTGCCTACGACCACCTGCATTCTGTCTACGATAAACACTTTCACAGTGTATGGGAAAAATGTGTCAGTTGCAGATAAAAATCCTAACATCTATAAACAGGGGAGTTTGAGGAAGGATTACTCTGCACACAAGGATCATTCATCGCAGTTTATTTTCCCAGAGTGCCTCTGGTGTTGTCGTCATCCTACCCAGCCAATGAAATCCCCTTGACACTCTGCGTTCTCGACTCCTGTAGTTACATTAGGATTTCTATAATCACTTCAAACAAACAGATACCAGCTGAGGAAGAATTTCACAAATCAATTCCAAGTCCCCCTCTTGAATAACAGATATAGGCCTGGATTCAATCCGATCAAGCGTTAACCGGCGATAGCCGATACCTGCATGGCCAATGTTTTGGCGGTGTCGAACTTGTAACTGCGTTGGTGCTTTCCAATCGGTGGGCAGCTACTCTTGAGATCGTCACAAAGCCACACCCGTCCCACTCGCGTTAAGATTTCAGAAGGAGAAAGTGTAGGCCTAGGCTATAAAAGTAATGACGCTCAAATTGATCAAGATGTAGGCCTAGGTTACATCACATATTCTAGTGTTCGAACTTGTAAATAGAACTGTGTGCAGCCAATGGCAATGTCTGAGATATCTATACCGGTAGCCGTTCGTGGATTTGACAGGGGTTCCTCCGACACCGTCAAACACCTGCTATGCGGGTGTCCCTTTGATCTATTAGCACCAGCCAGTTATATTTCTCTGTTTATGTTCTTGTTATTAGAATCTAATAGTCCCTTTTCAGGAGAATCTGGAAAAGGGACTTTTATCTTTCTAAATGTAATATGAATGAAAAGGAAAAACTTGGAAAGCAACAAATAGGCCAACATTTACCACAAACTCCCTTTCCCAGTTCAGCCTAAATAATAGTCTATCATTTGGGACTAGCCTGTGTGGCCCCGAGCCACGGTTCTGAGCTATGCTTGCAGACCATAGACAGCAAGTGACAATGTCCCTTAACAATTGCCCTGTGGCTGTGTAGGCCCGCCATGCCATGCTGCTCATCTGATGTAATCTGGCTGGCTGAGGGTCACTACTATCAGCCCCAGGAGGAAGTGGGCAGGGCCTTCTGTCTGGAGCTGTGTGAGAAGTAAATAAACTGATGTTAATGGCAGCAGATGAGCTCCACACCGCCTCCCATCAACAGTGATAAAGGCTACTTAGGGGGGAGAGGTCGGGGAGGAGGGGCGGATAGCCTCACCTCTGGTTATTGGCAGTGAAGTGATAACAGACCCAAATGTCATTCCTCACACCAACAGCTCCAAGCCAATAAGCATTGGGGTGTTATTCACTTTATTAACGCTATTTCACACTTCTGCCCAATGCTACAAGATGATCTAAGAAGATTCAAGTTTGTTGTTGTGTTAACTGATTTGCATTAGTGATCTAACACTCAAATTACTGAAGCGAATATGTTAATTGGCTTTGATAGCAACAACAGGTTTTTCACTCTGCTTTGAAGGACTAGATAAGCTAATGGGGGCTTTCAGTTTCAACGCTCACAGATACTGCCAAGGACTTTCACCAGAAGGGTCAAACCTTTCTCATTCTCACACACCTTAGTCTGTTGCTTATTGCCCAGCATCATTATAGATTAACCTATCAGTGCTTAACATTTGCATGCCCTAATGAAGTGAAGTGATAACTTATGGAGATGTGAGAGGTGCTCTGCAGATCATTCTCAGAACTAAGAGAAAGTTGAGCAGAACATAAATCCAACCTGTAGCTCCTCATCTCTTAAAAAAAGTAATTTAACCTTTATTTAACTAGGCAAGTCAGTTAAGAAAAAAATCTTATTTTACAATGTCGGCCAACCCCGGCCAAACCCTCCCCGAACCCGGACGACGCTGGGCCAATTGTGCACCACCCTATTAGATTCCTGATCACGGCCGGTTGTGATACAGCCCAGGATGTAAACAGGGTCTGTAGTGACGCATCTAGTGCTGAGATGCAATGCCTTAGAGCCCATATATCTCTGCAACGGTCTTCTAATGGACCAGGGCCTGGAACCTCTCAGAGTAGGAGTAGAGACCTAGGTTAAGGCCTGTCCTCCATCCCCCGTCTGTATGGCAAATATGGCAAAATACAGGTTCTTTTGTTCCACAGTGCAATTTCGGAAAAGGATGAACAACAACCAGGCAAGCTTCACAATGAACAATACTTTATTTGAAAAGGTAGGAAATGTCTCTTAAAAAATTGTAGTCCAAAAATGTGTAATGTCACTCCTCAAAAATAGCATCACCTCTTTAAAAAAAGGCCTCTAGTGTAAAATCCATGAATCAACATGTATCTTTATTTCCAACAGTAAATACTCATCCACATGTAGCCTCTGTAGTTGAGTCCATCCTGTGGCATCAGTTCCTCTACTTTTAGTTGAGCCTTTTCTCCTTAGCTCTCAATTGAATCTCTTTCTCTCCACAGGTTCCAGTCTCCGTGAAGGTAGGGTTCAGGGCCCGGTTTCCCAAAAACATCTTAAGACTAAGTGCGTTGTCAGAAACATTGAGCTCAATGGTTCTAACGATGAACTTAGCCGTAAGATGCTTTTGAGAAACCGGGCCCTCATCCGTCGCTTGAAAGAAGAAGGTAGTGTAAGTATCTGAGTCAGGTAGGTATCCGTTTCCCAGTATTAATGCCCTTTTACTTCTATATCTTCAGCACAATGTTAGCTCACATCCTACATAATCATAACGTATCCAAAGCAAGCATGCAAGCATTACAGAAGTGACATTGACCATTAGATGATAACTTTGAGGGCCAGAGGAAAAGAGTACATAACTTTACTGAGTTGTTTGTGTTTGGAGCAACAAGTGTTCAGAGACAGGGCTGGATGCAGGCTCTGTGCATTTTAGGAGCAGGCGGCAGTTTGCGAGCTGTGTGTCTGCACCGTCGGATGTGGAGAGAGACGCGCGCTCACTGCCTGTGTGCTTCTGTCTTTTAGGGAGTCCCGTTCATTTCCTTCACATGTGCACAACCAAGAGTGTAAAGAGAGGCACGCAGGTACGTCGCCTCTCAATTTGGGTTAAAGCATATCATTGGTGAACAAGCTTAAAAGATGTTAGAATGTAGGACACACATTATTGGTAGCACATGTTAGATTTCACACTTCCATTTTTGAACAGACAGCACTCCTGAATAGGTTTGCACAGAAAAAAGGAAGCTTTTCATCACCAGGTGACAAACTTTGTACTTTTAAACTCGGACAAAACAGAGATGCTTGTTCTAGGTCCCAAGAAACAAAGAGATCTTCTGTTGAATCTGACAATTAATCTTGATGGTTGTACAGTCGTCTCAAATAAAACTGTGAAGTACCTCGGCGTTACTCTGGACCCTGATCTCTCTTTTGACGAACATATCAAGACTGTTTCAAGGACAGCATTTTTCCATCTAAGTAACATTGCAAAAATCCTACATTTTCTGTCCAAAAATGATGCAGAAAAATGAATCCATGCTTTAGTTACTTCTAGGTTAGACGACTGCAATGCTCTTCTTTCCAGCTACCCGGATAAAGCACTAAATAAACTTCAGTTAGTGCTAAATACGGCTGCTAGAATCCTGACTAGAACCCAAAAATTTGATCATATTACTCCAGTGAAAGCCTCCCTACACTGGCTTCATGTTAAGGCAAGGGCTGATTTCAAGGTTTTACTGCTAACCTACAAAGCATTACATGGACTTGCTCCTACCTATCTTTCTGATTTGGTCCTGCCGTACATACCTACACGTACGCTACGGTCACAAGATGTAGGCCTCCTAATTGTCCCTAGAATTTCTAAGAAAACAGCTGGAGGCAGGGCCTTATCCCAAAGAGCTCAATTTTTATGGAATGGTCTGCCTACCCATGTGAGAGACGCAGACTCTGTCACAACCTTTAGGTCTTTACTGAAGACTCATCTCTTCAGTAGGTCATATGATTGAGTGTAGTCTGGCCCAGGAGTGTGAAGGTGAACAAAAAGGCACTGGAGCAACGAACCGCCCTTGCTGTCTCTGCCTGGCCGGTTCCCCTCTCTCCACTGGGATTCTCTGCCTCTAACCCTATTACAGGGGATGAGTCACTGGCTTACTGGTGCTCTTCCATGCCGTCCCTAGGAAGGGTGCGTCACTTGAGTAGGTTGAGTCGCTGACGTGGTCTTCCTGTCTGGGTTGGCGCACCCTCTTGGGTTGTGCCGTGGCGGAGATCTTTGTGGGCTATACGCGGCCTTGTCGCAGGACGCTAAGTTGGTGGTTGAAGATATCCCTCTAGTGGTGTGGGAGCTGTGCTTTGGCAAAGTGGGTGGTGTTGTATCCTGCCTGTTTGGCCCTGTCCGGGGGTATCATCGGATGGGGCAACAGTGTCTCCTGACCCCTCCTGTCTAAGCCTCCAGTATTTATGATGCAGTAGTCTACAGTATGTGTCGGGGGGCTAGGGTCAGTCTGTTATATCTAGAGTATTTCTCCTGTCTTATCCGGTGTCCTGTGTGAATTTAAGTATGCTCTCTCTAATTCTCTCTTTCTCTCTTTCTTTCTTTCCCTCTCTCGGAGGACCTGAGCCCTAGGACCATGCTGGCATGATGACTCCTTGCTGTCCCTAGTCCACCTGGCCATGCTGCTGCTCCAGTTTCAACAGTTCTGCCTGCGGCTATGGAACCCTGACCCGTTCACCGGACGTGCTACCTGTCCCAGACATGCTGTTTTCAACTCTCTAGAGACAGCAGGAGCGGTAGAGATACTCTGAATGATCGGCTATGAAAAGCCAACTGACATTTACTCCTGAGGTGCTGACTTGCTGCACCCTCGACAACTACTGTGATTATTATTGTTTAACCATGCTGGTCATTTATGAACATTTGAACATCTTGGCCATGTTCTGTTGTAATCTCCACCTGGCACAGCCAGAAGAGGACTGGCCACCCCTCATAACCTGGTTCCTCTCTAGGTTTCTTCCTAGGTGTTGGCCTTTCTAGTGAGTTTTTCCTTCTATACCTGCATTGCTTGCTGTTTGGGGTTTTAGGCAGGGTTTCTGTACAGCACTTTGAGATATCAGCTGATGTAAGAATGGCTATATAAATACATGTGATTTGATTTGATATATAATCTTATTTATTACGATCTAAAAAGTCAAAGTGATTTTAGACCAGCACTCTTACTCTGAGATGCTTTATGAATGCTCTGGGCCCAGTTTCTCAAAAGCATCTTAAGGCTAAGTTCATCGTTAAAACCTTCGTTGGAGCATCGTTAAATCCCCAAGCTGTTTCCTAAAACCATTGTTATTAGCAAAATACATTGTTTGATGCTTTGTTGTCCTCCCAGTGCAGTTGGAAAGTATTCAGACCCCTTGGACTTTTTCCAAATTTTCTTATGTGACAAAGCAAAAACAGTTGTAATTTTTTAGGAAAAATGTATTAATAATAGACCCTTTACTCAGTACTTTGTTGAAGTACCTTTGGCAGCGATTACAGCCTTGTGTCTTCTTGGATATGATGCTACAAGCTCGGCACACCTATATTTGGAGAGACGCTCCAATTTTTCTCTGCAGATCCTCTCAAGCTCTGTCAGGTTGGATGGGGAGCGTCGCTGCTCAGCTATTTTCACATCAATCCAGAGATGCTTGATCGTGTTCAAGTCCGGTCTCTGGCTGGGCCACTCAAGGACATTCAGAGATTTGTCCCGAAGCCACTGCGTTGTCTTGGCTGTGTGCTTAGGGTCGTTGTCCTGTTGGAAGGTGAACCTTCACACTAGTCTGAGGTCCTGAGCACTCCGGAGCAGGCTTTCATCAAGGATATCTCTGTATTTTACTCCATTCATCTTTCCCTCAATCCTGACTAGTCTCCCAGTCCCTGCCACTGAAAAACATCCCCACAGCATGATGCTGCCTATGCCATGCTTCACCGTAGGGATGGTGTCAAGTTTCCTCCAGATGTGACACTTTGCATTCAGGTTAAAGAGTTCAATCTTCATTTCACTATACCAGATAATCTTGTTTCCTTGAGTCCTTTAGGTCCCTTTTGGCAAACTCCAAGCGGGCTGTCATGAGTCTTATACTGAGAAGTGGCTTCTGTCTGGCCACTCTACCATAAAGGCCTGATTGGTGTCGTGGTGCAGAGATGGTTGTCCTTCTGGAAGGTTCTCCCATCTCCACAGAGGAACGCTGGAGCTCTGTCAGAGTGACCTTAGTCAGGATCACCTGAACCGTGACTAAGGCCATTCTCCCCCGATTCTCCCCCGATTGCTCAGTTTGGCAGAAAGAGTCTTGGTGATTCCAGACTTCCTCCATTTAAGAATTATGGAGGCCACTGTGTTCTTTGGGACCTTCAATGCTGCAGACATTTTTTGGAACCCTTCCTCAGATCTGTGCCTTGACACAACCCTGTCTCTGCGCTCTACAGACAATTCCTTCGACATGGCTTGGATTTTGCTCTGACATGCACTGTCAATTATGGGACCTTACATAGACAGGTGTGTGCCTTTCCAAATCATGTCCAATCAATTGAATTGTCCACAGGTGGACTACAATCAAGTTGAATAAACATCTCAAGGATGATCAATGGAAACAGAATGCACCAGAGCTCAATTTGGAATCTCATAGCAAAGGGTCTGAATACTTATGTAAATTATTTCTGTTTTTTATTTTTTTTATTTTTTATTCATTTTCCAAAACTTCTAAAAACCTGTTTTCGCTTTGTCATCATTGGGTATTGTGTATAGATTGATGAGAAATAAATCAATTTTAGAATAAGTCTGTAACGTAACAAAATGTGGAAAAAGGGAAGGAATCTGAATACTTTCTGAATGCACTTTGTACACAAGATCACTGCTAAAAATAGAATCACATGGTTCGTCCATCTCTCTGTGACCATTGATAACTTTAGAACAAAGTCGCCAATGTCTTTGCAATTGATTCAAACAAGTGAAGTATAAAAATTAGCTTAAAATGAAAACTGAGCTGACTGCATTAAAATATAAACAGTAAGCTACAAGCCTATTTAAATCAGATACATTTTATGTTGAATCAATTGCATTCTACTTTGCTACTTGTAGGCTACTGTCTGTTGTTTGTGTCAACATATTTCATGATGTGTAGCCTAACGTGCACAATGATGTGCCAAATCGATGATTTAGTACAATTTTGTTGGATAAGCATTTGAATAAGACACCATAATATTTGCAACCGTAGGTGGTAATATCTCTCTAGGAGCAGGTCTGTCATTAGTATTGTGAAACAGATTTAGTATTGTGGAAAGATTTGACTGGAGAAAGCTGACCCGAGAGCAGCACTCCATTTCTTTCGATCATATCAGTATTGACACATGCTCCAACGACACACTTAGCATGTTACAACTTCGGCCATTGTGGGAAAAATGCATCCTTAAAACATTCCTAAACCTAAATTATATCACTATTGTGAAACTGGGCCCTGGTCTTTTCTACTGAAGCAAACAGATTAGAATAACTCACTCTCTAGACAGACGATAAAAATTGATCAGGACCTGCTGCTGCGAATGGGCCACTGTGGTCGCTACTCCACATCTAAACACACCACCAAGGCAACCCATTTGGTCAGGTCAGCCCTCCCTTCAACATGTTTGTGTCTGTTCTAAGGTGGCGGAGTGGTGGAGTGAGGGGGGGGTTAGGAGTCTATGGGGGGCATAGTGAGGAGGTGAGGGGGCTGGGTTGGGGGTTGGGGATGGGGTTAATTAGAAGCATTTCTTTAACTCCAGGGCCAAATGGAGCAATTATCTGGCCCACCTCCTACAGGGCCTTCAGAAAGTATTCACACCCCTTGACTTTTTCCAAATTTAGTTGTGCTACAGCCTGAATTTAAATTTATTGCATTTAGATTTCATCGGCCTACACACAATTCCCCATAATGTCAAAGTGGAATTTTGTATAGAGAATTTTTTGCAAATTAATTAAACATGAAAAGCTGAAATGTCTTGAGTCAATAAGTATTCAACCACTGTGTTATGGCTAGCCTAAATAAGTTCAGGAGTAAAAATTTGCTGAACATGACGCAGAATTTGCATGGACTCACTTTTTATGATAAAAATAAATGGAATAGAGCTAAGCACAGGCAAAATCCTAAAGGAAACGTTGTTTGCTTTCCAACAGACACTGGGAGACAAATTCACCTTTCAGCAGGACAATAATCTAAAACACAAGGCCAAATATACACTGGAGTTGCTTACCAAGAAGACATTAAATGTTCCTGGGTGGCCTAGTTACAGTTTTGAATTAAATCGGTTTGAAAATCTATGGCAGGACTTGAAAATAGCTGTCTAGCAATGATCAACAACCAACTTGATGGAGCTTGAAGAATTCTTTGAAGAATAATGTACCGATATTGTGCAATTCACGTGTGCAAAGCTCTTAGAGACTTACCCAGAAAGACTCACAGCTGTAATCACTGCCAGTATTGATACTGACATGTATTGACTCAAGGGTGTGAATACTATGTAAACGAGATATTTCTGTTTTTCATTTTCAATAAATTTGCTAAGATTTCAAAAACATGTTTTCACTTTGTCATTGTGTGTATTGTGTGTAGATGGATGAGAAAAAAAGTAAGTTAATCATTTTTTTAATCATGCTGTAACACAACAAAAGATAGAATAAGTAAAGGGGTATGAATACTTTCTGAAGGCACTATTTCCCCCCATTCATCTCTCACTGTCAATGTCTCACTCCCAGCTCACCAGGCAGCTGGTCCACCACTGTGAGCTGTGTGGGCTGCAACGACCAACATGGTGGATCACCTGGCCGGGTGGGTGATAACTTCTCCTGTGGCCCACTGACCGTCACATATTATTAATGCCATGGCAAGATAAGTCTCGTAAATGTGCCACAACCTAATATTTTTTTTTTGCTGCAGCTTACTGTATGGACTGAATGAGCTGAATGAATGAGCTAAATTTGAAGTATCCTGAATATACTGTAGATCTAAGGAGAGATATAAATTCATATGAGACTAAAAGCATATGCAGGCATCCCTCAGAGTTTGCAAGCCAAGAGTACAGGCCCCCAATATGCATCAGTGCAAAAAAAACACAAGAAGTTAATATTTTGGAGTGCAATGTGACAGAATGGTGGACTAATGTTTTCTGCACTTATGGAAGGGCATTCATGTGTCCAATATTATCACATTCCAGTGTCATGACGTTGGCCTGGGGGTAGTTTTATGACAGTCATAAATACCTCTTTCCCCCCTTTTCCTCTCTCTACCCTACTGCTGTTACATTTGCAAACCCCTTTGGTTAACATAGAGATTCTGGGAACATCAGAAGGTGGGGGGAAATTTACTATATTCTGGTAATCCGACCAATGGAACATATGCGGTGGTACTTAATGAATATAATGTCAGTTCAGTTGTCATCTGAGACATTCTCATCAATGATAAGATGACATAAACTCTACAGTGGAAAGTCTACACATCAGAGTTATTGGATTCACATTGTTGTTCAAATTAAATGTTTGAATATGAAATTATTCATGATGGGATGAAATGTGATTTTAGCTTCTAAAATGTGAGATTTGGGTTTTCATAAGGTTAGGGCTCTGCTCAATCATGTGGGACATGGGATATAAAACTTTTCAAACACGCCCTCCTCTCCCTTCCCATATAAAGCCTTGACGACAATATAACCTCCTGTTCCGAGGATGTGGGGACGACGGTCCGATGTCAGAATGGTTCAGATAATAACTACAGAAAGAAGCCAACATCAGCCTGAGCTTTGGTTGCGAATGGTATGAACTTTGAACTCTTATTCACTACAGAAGTGATACCCCGCTAGCAACAGCCGCTGCAAACGAGGGTTAGGAAGGAACAGACAGAGTATCCCGTCTAACACACAATGACGTTACTACAACGTATCCAATTGACAACCAGAGACAGGCTTCCCGGGTGGCGCAGTGGTTAAGGGCGCTGTACTGTAGCACCAGCTGTGCTATCAGAGTCCCTGGGTTTGCGCCCAGGCTCTGTCGTAACCGGCCGCGACCGGGAGGTCCGTGGGGCGATGCACAATTGGCCTAGCGTCGTCCGGGTTAAGGAGGGATTGGTCGGTAGGGATCTCCTTGTCTCATTGCGCACCAGCGACTCCTGTGGCGGGCCGGGCGCAGTGCGCGCTAGCTAAGGTTGCCAGGTGCACGGTGTAGCCTCCGACACATTGGTGCGGCTGGCTTCCGGGTTGGATGCGCGCTGTGTTAAGAAGCAGTACGGCTGGTTGGGTTGTGTATCGGAGGACGCATGACATTCAGCCTTCGTCTTTCCCGAGCCCGTACGGGAGTTGTAGCAATGAGACAAGATAGTAGCTACTACAACAATTGGATACCATGAAATTGGGGAGAAAAAGGGGTAAAATAAAAAAAATAAAAAGACAACCAGAGACATTCTTCAAAGGACTCGGTTTGGCAACACGGCCTTCCATCTACCACCAACCAGCAGCTCAGTAAATATTTATTGCATTTTCCTTTTCCAAATGGGTGGTAATTGAGAATGCATAAGATCCCTACCGACCAATCCCTGAATTTACGATAGCACCCTTTGTTCCTCAGTCTTCCCGCTCTTTCACTCAAACCCAGCCCTTTTCCTTTGTGTAACAAGCTGTCATATCTGTTCCGCCTGCTAGGGACGTTTTCCTTTATGACGTAATTTGTAATCAAGTTCTGATTAATTATGTGTATGTGTAATTCGGTGTGATTAGTTGGGTATTTAGCAAATAAATAATTAAACCCAAATTTGTATTGCTGATTCAACTTGTTAGCCAGGGTTCGTGCAGATAACCAAGAATTTACAACTTTCAGATGAGACTGAATTAAGGTGATGATTAACATTGACTGCTATTGATGTAAAATATTACTAGGTCTTTAAGAGGTTATTCGGAAGATAACAGCTCCATAAATATTATTTTGTGGTGCCCTGACTCTCTAGTTAATTACATTTACATGATTAGCTCAATCAGGTAATGTTAATTACGGAGAAATGATTTCATAGAATAGCATGTCATATCACTTAATCCGGCATAGCCAAAGACACGACACCAGTCAACATCCACGGTTGGCGAGATGTCACACTGCTGACAGGAGTGGCCATTCAGTACTGGTAGACCTCTCAGGGAAGGACTGATCCAGAGAGGGCATCGTTTCAACAGCTCTACCGTGTGTGGAAGTGTGGCATAAAGGGGACCAAATATTCTGTATTTTACTGTTCTTTAATATGTTACACATGGTGCATTCTGGTTATACCTGTATGAACAAATTGTATACTCCTTACCATTTGAACTAATCTAATCAAAATGGCTTGCAGTACAAGACACAGTCCAATTTACTCATACTACGGTATTTGTCATGGCTTTTGACATAGATTTTTATCCTCTCCTAAAGCTTTGGGATTCCCCACGACGTAGTCCTGTATGCCCATAACAACAGATTCAGGAGGAATCACAATTGCACTGTCAACAGTTCCTTTACAAAAGATTAATGATATCGCAATGGCCACGTCAACATATACATTATCCTACAAATATATCCTGAATATATAGGTTAGCATATTGTACACAATATAATATGTGACACAGGAGAGCTGGTGAAGGGGGGCCTTGTTTGGAGATATAGACTGGATGATGACTGGGCTGGAGTAGGCAGAGGCCAGGGTACAGCAGGCTAACTTCAGGCTAAATTTGTCCATTACTCATGTTAGGGGAATGTGGATGCAGGCCACATGCAGTCTGCCAGACATCAGTCTGTTGATAAGGCTAAACCCTGGTTTAATTGAACAGACGTGATGAGTCTGAGGGAAGAGTGAGTGTGGTGCTGTTACTAAACCGTAACCTCGAAACCGAGAAGGAGAGGGTGTGCCGAACTACCGGACGGACGGACGGACAGACGGACAGACAGACAGACAGACAGTTCAATCAGGAAGACTGGTCTGAATACTCGTTTAACTTCATCCAGTAAGCATTAAATAATTAACTTTGTTTTCTATTCTACGGGCATAGTTGGAATGAATACAAAGGTAACATCATCAGTGTAGCGTCTTGATTCACCTACTTACCTTATAGCCTATAAGCACGGCACAATAATGCACATTCCTCACTCTTGCTGTTTAACCCTTGGCCTCACTCTTGCAATTATCCCCATTCTCTCTCTCAACCAATGGGCGTAAATATTGGGATATATTTATATGTCAACCTACCCATGTTCTCTCACTTGCTGTTTTTCAGCAACAGTTTTCCAAAGACATTGCCGTCCGTGTTGGTTAGTCATATCAGACGCCAAATATGTCTCATGTTCCAGTGATCGATCCAGATGAATCGTCCACGACTAGGATATACCAGAGAAGAAGCGAGAGAATTTCCATTGGCCAAGTGGGCCCATTGGCTGATGCTGAACTTCTGGGAATCTTGGCCGAAAACAGCATCACAGCGGCTCCAGCCATGAGCTCCTCCACCTGGCTATTATTAATGTGGTTGTCTCATCTCTGCAACTCCCAGATGATGGCAAATCTTTCTCATGAGAAGAGGTCTGTTCTCCCAGAGGGGTTGGAAAAGGCTCCAGAAATCGCTCTTGCTACCACAGCCAACAACTCGGTGCTGGCGGCTATTCAGTCCTTCCTCAGCACCATGGGCTCTATTGGGAATAGGCATTGTTGTGCCCACTTCATGACTGTCTCGGTGTGCTTGGACCATGTTTGTTTGTTGATGATGTAGACGCTAAGGAACTTCAAGCTCTCAACTTGCTCCACTACAGCCCTGTTGATAAGAATGGGGACGTGCTCGGTCCTCCTTCTCCTGTAGTCCACAATCATCTCCTTTGTCTTGATCACGTTGAAGGATATGTTGTTGTCCTTGCACCACACGGTCAGGCCTCTGACCTCCTCCCTATAGGCTGTCTCATCATTGTCTGTGATCAGGCCTACCACTGTTGTGTTATCAGCAAACTTAATGATGGTGTTGGAGTTGTGCCTGGCCGTAAGGTCATGAGAGAACAGGGAGTACAGGAGGGGACTGAGCACGCACCCCTGAGGGGCCCCCTGGTGTTGAGGATCAGCGTGGCGAATGTGTTATTACCTACCCTTACCACCTGGGGGCAGCCCGTCAGGAAGTCCAGGATCCAGTTGCAGAGGGAGGTGTTAAGTCCAGGATCCTTAGCTTAGTGATGAGCTTTGAGGTCACTATGGTGTTGAACGCTGCGCTGTAGTCAATGAATAGCATTCTCACATAGGTGTTCCTTTTGTCCAGGTCGGAAAGGGCAGTGTGAGTGCAATAGAGATTGCATCATCTGTGGATATGTTGGTGCGATATGCAAATTGGAGTGGGTCTAGGGTTTCTGGGATAATGGTGTTGATGTGAGCCATGACCAGTCTTTCAAAGTATTTAATGGCTACAGACGTGAGTGCTACGGGCCGGTAGTCATTTAGGCAGGTTACCATAGTGTTCTTGGGCACAGCGACTTTGGTTGTCTGCTTGTAACATGTTGGTATTACAGACTCAGACAGGGAGAGGTTGAACATTTAATTGAAGACACTTGCCAGTTGGTCAGCGCATGCTCGGAGTACACGTCCTGGTAATCCGTCTGGCCCTGCGGCCTTGTGAATGTTGACCTGCTTAAAGGTCTTACTCACATTGGCTGCGGAGTGCGTGATCACACGGTCACCCGGAACAGCTGATGCTCTCATGCATGTTTCAGTGTTACTTTCCTCGAAGCGAGCATAGAAGTTAATTAGCTCATCTGGTAGGCTTGTGTCACAGGGCAGCGCTCGGCTGTGCTTCCTTTTGTAGTCTGTAATAGCTTGCAAGCCCTGCCACAACCGACGAGCATCGGAGCTGGTGCAGCATGATTTGATCTTAATCCTGTTCTGACGCTTTGCCTGTTTGAGTCTTCGTCGGAGGGCGTGGAGGGATTTCTTATAAGCTTCCTGGTTAGAGTCTTGTTCCTTGAAAGCGGCAGCTCTACCCTTTAGCTCATTGCAAATGTTTTCTGTAATCCATGGCTTCTGGTTGGAGTATGTATGTACAGTCACTGTGGGGACGATGTCCTCAATGCACTTATTGATAAAGTCAGTACTGATGTGGTGTACTCCTTAATGCCATCGGAAGAATCCTGCGAACATATTCCAGTCTGTGCTAGCAAAACAGTCTTGTAGTTTAGGATCTGCTTCATTTGACCAATTTTTTATAGACCAAGTCACTGGTGCTGCCTGTTTTGCCTGTTTTAGTTTTTGCTTGTTAGCAGGAATCAGGAGGATAGAGTTATGGTCAGATTTGCCAAAAGGAGGGCGAGGGGGAGCTTTGTATGCATCTCTGTGTGTGGAGTAAAGGTGGGCTAGAAATGTTTTCCCTCTGGTTGTACATTTAATAACATACTGATAGAAATTAGGCAAAACTGATTTAAGTTTCCCTGCATTAAAGTCCCTGACCACTAGGAGCGCCGCATCTGGATGAACGTTTTCCTGTTTTCTTATGGAGGAATACAGCTCATTGAGTGTGGATTTAGTGCCAGTCTCAGACTGTGGTGTATGTAGACAGCTACGAAAAATACAGCCCTACATTTACTTTCCCAGCGAGTCACAGGGATCAGGGCCTGGTTGGGTGTCTGTAGTATATCCCTCGCGTCTGACTCATTGAAGAAGAACTCCTCGTCCAATTTGAGGTGAGTAATCCCAGTTCTGATGTCCGAAGCTCTTTTCGGTCATAGGAGACGGAAGCAGCAACATTATATACAAGTTATGAACAACGCCAAAAAACAAACAAAATAGCTTGGTCGGTTC
Source organism: Oncorhynchus mykiss (assembly GCF_057628025.1). Lineage (NCBI taxonomy): Eukaryota > Metazoa > Chordata > Actinopteri > Salmoniformes > Salmonidae > Oncorhynchus > Oncorhynchus mykiss. Next base: position 71,556,393 of record NC_143029.1, read on the forward strand.
AGAGCTGATAAGAAGGTAGCCCTCCCCTCCGGCAGCCCTCTCCTCCGGGGCCATCTTGAGTTTTCATATAGGATATATTTTGTGCAGGCACGAAAGCTGCTAGAATGAAGGCTATATTAGAATAACTATGCCTATGCATTGAGTGCAGAACTTGTGGCCATGGTTAGCCGTCATCATCCCATATTTAAATATACTATGATTACTTCAGCTATCAGATCTGGTTAGATTTATCGTAAATGCTCCTTTTACACATAGTCTCTCGAGGCTATTCATGGGGAACACTCAACCATGATGGTCTTTCTTTACATTCGTGATTCATATTCACTATGAATATTTACTATGGCTGTTTGTTCAATAATATGTTGTCTTGTGTCATATTTCCAAATTGCTATCCTCTGCACAGACAATGGCGCATGTACTGTAGGCTACTGGTAGTGGCTCGCAAGTATAATTCATGATTAGCCTATATTTATCTGAAGATATTCATTGTTACTTCTTGACCCTTCATTCACAAGTTCTGCACTCAATGCATAGGCATAGTTATTACAATATTGCCTTCATTCTAGTGGCTTTCGTGCCTAAACAAATCAATCAAATCAAATGTTATTGTCATATGTACAGGATATACAGTATATGGTGTAAGCTTCACAGTTCAATAAAATGCTTACTGGTGGCCATCTTTCGTTTCATGTGTATTGCCCATGGGCCTACTCTTTTCCCTTGACATTTTATGCGGTTTCCTCTCCCCTCACTATCTCCTCTCTATGAATTATATTAGAATGTATGGAACGCCATATAACACCGGAGCACCTTTCACGGTCGTGCCATGAAAACTCCCATCCACTGGTCTACACAGGCCGATTTCTGCCATGCTGTTAACAGATATATGGTTGCATAGAGTGGACTCAAACCAAGTTGAACCCAAGAACAGCTTGTTGAACGGCCTCGCCGACACTACATCTCCAGCAATCATGGATTGGTATCGTATGATAATGAGAGACAACCTGTTTCCTAAAGGCTGTAAGTATAGTCATTCATTTTGTCATTACAAAGTTGGCTTACATGCATAATCGTAGCCTATTTCACAAGTGGTGCTTTGCAATAACACAGCCATTTTATCAATTGATTCTTCAGTAATTATTTTTATTTTATTTTTATATTACATCCATGCTTTTGAGCTCAGTAGACCTCCTACTGCCTTTAACTCTCATCCTTCTAGGCATTTTCATTTCATTTGTATTTCATCTCATCATAAACAAAATGTCTTCTGCAATAACTTGATATGTTAAGTCAGTCTTTGCAGTCAGTTCCATCTTGAATAATGGTTATATTCTCCAGCCTCCCAGCAGCAAACCAAGTGGCAGGGTGGCAATCGACAGTAATACAGTATATCAATTAGGAATTGTGGTTTTCAGCTTCAGTTATGTTGCCTGCAACCTATTAATTCTAATTTCATGGTTATTGTCATCATTCTAATCATTTTGTTCATTGTTACAGGTGGAGCTTCAGTGTCAAAGAACCGGGATACTTCTTGTCAGAACTGATCGTGGGAAATGCTTCTCTATGCAAGCTTAAAAACATCTTACCCATCTAACAACAGTTGGTCCCCAAGTCACCACCTTCTATTTGCAAATGAAGGCTACCAAGCAATGGTTTCCACCATGTTGGTTCTCTTACTGCTAGTGTACAAGGTTCATCTGCCACCGGTGTGTCCTTGGTTAGCACTCAGTTTTTCATAAAACGTTTACTCACTTGTCATGTTTGGTCTTATGATTTCTATGGTCATGTTGCAACAATGCCTTGACAATCTCAAGATCTTATTATGTGTTTTTACTTCAGATACTTCCCATCTGTGTACTTTTGTGGGATTCTACACTGAGTGTACAAAACATTTGGACACCTGCTCTTTCCATGACATAGACTGACCAGGTGAATCCAGGTGAACGCTATGATCCCTTATTGATGTCACTTGTTAAATCCACTTCAATCGATGTAGATAAAGGGGAGGACATGTTTTGTACACTCAGTGTGTTATGGGCCTCAACTCATAGGCCTAGTGAATCACATCACACTACACCAATCACGTTATTTAATGGAAATTATACCGTCTTGTTGCTTTGTCTCGTGCCATCTTTGCCCATTCAAATTCAATCAGCGTAACAACTTCATCGCAACACAACAATTTTAGTCTCAATACTAAGCTACCTGCTACTTCCTATTCTACAGCATATGTTTGCAGCCCTCAACAAGGCGCTTTCCTTCCAGTCCTTGGTTTCTTTCCAATGGAGAGTTCACAACTCCCTCTATCACTTTTATTCCTTCATATGAGATAGGTTTTTCCTGATCTGTTTTTTTCACCCTAATCACTACAGCATCACTCTTAGGCATCCTAAATCGGGTTCCTTGGGTACTATCATAATAGCTCACACTTACACTCCATACTTACACTCAATCCTATCTTATGCTTTATGATAATATATATCCACGATTGACCCCGCTCCGCTCCTCATACTATTTTCATTCTTCCTCTTCAACCCTCATCTAAATTCTGTTTCACTTCTCTCCTTTCTGAAGTAATATATAGGTGTTAGCTTTCACCTCAACTCTACACTGGTCACTCATTCAGAACTGTAGCTGCAACAACAGCAACCAAACTAGGTATAATTCCACCCTCAATCTCCAGTAACTAGGTCACTGGTAATGCTCTGCCTACACCTCATATGTTAGGCCCATTCAATTGTCCACCCTCTCAGGTCCTTTTATCATAGCTATCAATAGCTACATTAGTTGGTGAGTATCCAATTAGACTTATAGAGGTGGTGGTCATTCATTATTACACCTTTTCATATGAAAAAGTGTGAGGCACTCAGCAGGCCGGCATTGGGTCAGACACTCTTTGGCACGTGTCCCTGTCGCTTCATATTACCGCATGCGTGACTGGGTTCGATGCAAAGCAAAAGTCTCATTTTATCATACAAATCACATTATAGTATGCGTGGTTGGGTTGTAGGTACACTTGAAAAGGAAAAAGCTGAGCATCACACTCTAGGAACTCAGATGCAAAAATTGGGTAATACTTACAAGCATACATATCATTTCATCTAAACACATCAGCAAATGTTTGATTCTTGCACTAAGCCACCATGCTTTATTGAAAAATGTCATATAATACTTTCCATTAGAGCATAATCTCACTTTTGTTCTATTCCTTAGCATTCATCTCTTTTACATCTAATTAATCATTGTTTTCAACCTTTAGGTTCGATGCTAGCATCCCCCTACCTGCCGTCATATCATCTGGCTCCGAGGATCTTCCATCAGAGGCTATTAGATTTAATAAGAGTCTGGTCACACTTTATTTAGATAGTCTGGATAGTCCCTCTGTAGATGCTCTACAGACGGTCAAACTATCAACAAAATATCCGTTGATAAGCAACTGCTTGCTAAGGTTGTGGTTAGGGTTAGGTTTAGAATTAAGGTTAGGGTAAAGGTCAAGGTATCTTTTCTAGGGTTAGTTTAGGGTTAGTCGACAGTTAGTTGAGAAGTTACTGATAGTCTGTAGAGCATCTACAAATGGACTATCCAAAATCTCCATACTGCATTCTGCCTTTGTTGTTCATCAAGTTAAGCCTGTACTCAAAGGAAATGTAGTTTACTAAAGATCAATCAGAAAGGCTGGTCTGAATGCTCATTTCTCTTAATCTAATGAGCATAACTTTGTGTTTCCTATTCTATAGGAAACATGGCTGGTAGCCTAGCAGTTAAAAGCGTTGGGCCAGTAACTGAAAGGTTTGAATCCCTGAGCTAACTAGGTGAAAAATCTTTTTGATGTACCCTTGAGCAAGGCACTTAACCCAAACTTCTCTTGTAAGTCACAGATACGAGTTAGTCTGTAAGTAAGCAGATAAGTTTCTACTAAAATGTAAATGAATACAAACATTTCATCTGGTTTCTTCTCCTCTTTCCTATAAGCCATGTGCATTATATTCTATAAGCATGGCACAATAATGCACATTCCTCACTCTTGCTCTCCTTAAGAATCTATTGACGCACCCAAAAATGTCTGTAGCATCCGAACGGTTTGGTAAGATGAGACCAATACGATGCTGTAGTAAGATGAGACTCTCACCAATACGATGCCCTATGACCCCGACAAGTGTCACGGGACTCGTCTGAAGCTAACCCATACAAATGAATGGATACATGGAGGTAGTTTTGTGGTAACACAAATAAGGGGTTAAATATGTGTCCCAAATGTTTCTAATATTTCCTGAGCTTTCTTATATCACCTAGATAAAGGACAGACACTTCAAAACCTTAATGATTTATTTTTTGACTGTCTTTTTCATGAATATTATTTTGAATATACCTAAAGGGGTACCCAAAAATCTGGGGATGTATTTACTGTATATGTCAATTTACCAATGTTCTTTCACTTGCTGTTTTTCAGCAACAGTTTTCAACAACCATCCACCTCCCCACCACCACCGGCTATAATAACCATAAAGCCTGTGATTGGAACTCCTTTCCCCTCAGTTAAGCCTGTATTCAACTGAACTGACTGCTGGTTTTGTTGGATACTAACTATGACATGGGCACCCCACCGGGTGTTACCGCAGTTGACAGGGTCACACCACAGCCTGTCCTCAGTCCTCAGATCAGTTTGGAGCAGGTCTCAGAGTCCTCCAGCAGTGACTGCTGCTGTCCCTCTACAGGCCTGGGGTCAGTTCTAGCTGGCCGTTGTGGGAGCTGTGGGGTTATCATAGGGAGGAGTCCTGTCAGATCCACTGAAGCTGAACTCAAATTCCTCACATGACAGCTTGATTCATCTTGGATATAGATTAGATATAGCCTTGACTATTTATGAGCAATGTCCAGCACTTTTTAACAAAAATAAGCAAAACGTTATGCTAGGGAGAACTCCCCAGAGAAACAGAGTGGAAAAGGAATAGAGCTTTTATGTTTCTAAACCAATTTTCATGGTTCCCTGTTTGGCTGAAAGCTAGCTAGCTATTATTATTGCTAGCAAGCTCACAAAGCTCAGATGAAACCATCAAAAATAAAATCAACACTCACTAGCAATGGTTAAATATTTTATCATTGCTATATAGGCCACGCTACAATTCCCACCAAGTGGGTTAACCCTATTGGTGCGATGCCTCGGGTGTATGCCTTTCAATCCAACAACCCGGGTTCGTAATTAAACTAGCTAAGCTAGCTAACTCAACCTCAGGTTGCCCAGCCTACTTAATGACTAATCAGCTTTAGCTATCTTGTGATTGGTTACTGAGAAAATGTACCTCCTAATTTCAATGTAGGTTATAGTGCCCTCCATAAGTATTTGGCCACAGTTAGATCAAAGTTGTAATTTTTGCTATATGCTACTTCAGGAATTTGGGCATGTCTATGGTTGGCCATCAGCATACCACCCTGCATCCCATTGCTGTCTTTTCTCTGAACATTCTGTAAGCAGGGTTGGGACACATTTCAGTTGTACAGCTGCCTAGGAATTCCCTTTCCCTTTCCCATTCCCTTTCCTGGTCGGTGCCTGGATGGGATACCAGATGCTGCTGGAAGTGATGTTGGAGGCCAGTAGGAGGAACACTTTGCTCTGGTCTTAAGCAATATCCCAATACCCCATGGCAGTGACTGGGCATTGCCCTGTGTAGCGTGCAGTCTGGGACATTAAATGAGTGTCCTGACTCTGTGGTCACTAAAGATCCCATGGCACTTATTGTAAGAATAGGGGTGTTAACCCCAGTGTCCTGGCTAAATGTCCACTCTGGCCCATCATGGCCACCTAACCATCCCCAGCTTCCAATTGGCTCATTCAACCTTTCCCCTGTAATTCTTCCCCAGGTTGTTGCTGCAAATGAGAATGTGTTCTCAGTCAACTTACCAGGTAAAAAAAAATGTATATGGTTGACCTATGGTTTGAAATGCACCTCCTGCTGACCCCTTCTGGACAAGGTATGTTTACTATCTATCACTATAACAGGTGCAGTGTAGTAACAAATAATACGTGAATAATAGAGTCTATCTCTATATATACAGTATATATTCATAAATGTCACAATGATGCCAATGAAATATATTCTTGGAGGGATGAAGGCTGCATTGCATTTGGATTGGGGGATCAAATTATGCTGTGACAATAAAATACAAATGGCCTCCACTGCCTGACTCACCTCCTCTTGCCTCACAGGGTGATGATACTCTCTGTATGCCCCGCCCCCTCTGTGTGTATGTGTGACCACAACTCCATTTTGTTGCTCCCACCCTATAGACAGAAACTAAAACAGGAAACGCCCGTGCCCAGGTCTGTTCAAAGCTGATCCGACCAATCTGATTCCACTCTTCAAGATTGCTTCGATCACGTGGACTGGGATACGTTCCGGATTGCGTCGAACAACAACATTGATGTATATGCTGATTTGGTGAGCGAGTTAATTAGCAAGTGCATCGGTGATGTTGTACCCACGATGAGCATTAATACCTTCCCCAACCAGAAACCGTGGATCGATGGCAGCATTCTCGCAAAACTGAAAGCGCAAACCACTGTTTTTAATCAGGGCAAGGGGACCGGAAACATGACCGAATAAAAACAGTGTAGCTATTCCCTCTGCAATGCAGTTAAACAAGCTAAGCGTCAGTATAGAGACAAAGTAGAGTCACAATTCAACAGCTCAGACACGAGAGGTATGTGGCAGGGTCTACAGTCAATCACGGACGACAAAAAGAAAACCAGCCCCTCTTCAACCTCAGGAGGCTGAAGAAATTTTGCTTGTCACCAAAAACACTCAAAAGCTTTTGCAGATGCACAATCGAGAGCATCCTGTCGGGCTGTATCACCGCCTGGTACGCACCTGCTCCGCCCACAACCGTAAGGCTCTCCAGAGGGTAGTGAGGTCTGCACAACGCATCACCAGGGGCAAACTACATGCCCTCCAGGACACCTTCACCCCCCGATGTCACAGGAAGAACAAAAGATCATCAAGGACAACAACCACCCGAGCCACTGCCTGGTCACCCCACTATCATCCAGAAGGCGATGTCAGTACAGGTGCATCAAAGCTGGGACCGAGAGACTGAAAAACAGCTTCTATCTCAAGGCCATCAGACTGTTAAACAGCCATCACTAACGTTGAGCGGCTGCTGCCAACATACTGACTCAAATATCTAGCCACTTTAATAATACAAAATTGGATGTAATAAATGTATCACTAGGCACTTTAAACAATGGCCCTTTATATAATGTTTACATACCCTTCATTACTCATCTCATATGTATATACAGTGGGGCAAAAAAGTATTTAGTCAGCCACCAATTGTGCAAGTTCTCCCACTTAAAAAGATGAGAGATGCCTGTAATTTTCATCATAGGTACACTTCAACTATGACAGACAAAATGAACAAAAAAATCCAGAAAATCACATTGTAGGATTTTTAATGAATTTATTTGCAAATTATGGTGGAAAATAAGTATTTGGTCAATAACAAAAGTTTATCTCAATACTTTGTTATATACCCTTTGTTGGCAATGACAGAGGTCAAACGTTTTCTGTAAGTCTTCACAAGGTTTTCACACACTGTTGCTGGTATTTTGGCCCATTCCTCCATGCAGATCTCCTCTAGAGCAGTGATGTTTTGGGGCTGTTGCTTTGCAACATGGACTTTCAACTCCCTCCAAAGATTTTCTATGGGGTTGAGATCTGGAGACTGGCTTGGCCACTCCAGGACCTTGAAATGCTTCTTACAAAGTCACTCCATCGTTGCCCGGGCAGTGTGTTTGGGATCATTGTCATGCTGAAAGACCCAGCCACGTTTCATCTTCAATGCCCTTGCTGATGGAAGGAGGTTTTCACTCAAAATCTCACGATACATGGCCCCATTCATTATTTCCTTTACACGGATCAGTCGTCCTGGTCCCTTTGCAGAAAAACAGCCCCAAAGCATGATGTTTCCACCCCTTTGCTTCACAGTAGGTATGGTGTTCTTTGGATGCAACTCAGCATTCTTTGTCCTCCAAACAGGACGAGTTGAGTTTTTACCAAAAAGTTATATTTTGGTTTCATCTGACCATATGACATTCTCCCAATCTTCTTCTGGATCATCCAAATGCTCTCTAGCAAACTTCAGACGGGCCTGGACATGTACTGGCTTAAGCATGGGGACACGTCTGGCACTGCAGGATTTGAGTCCCTGGCGGCGTAGTGTGTTACTGATGGTAGGCTTTGTTACTTTGGTCCCAGCTCTCTGCAGGTCATTCACTAGGTCCCCCCGTGTGGTTCTGGGATTTTTTCTCACCGTTCTTGTGATCATTTTGACCCCACGGGGTGAGATCTTGCGTGGAGCCCCAGATCGAGGGAGATTATCAGTGGTTTTGTGTGTCTTCCATTTCCTAATAATTGCTCCCACAGTTGATTTCTTCAAACCAAGCTGCTCACCTATTGCAGATTCAGTCTTCCCAGCCTGGTGCAGGTCTACAATTTTGTTTCTGGTGTCCTTTGACAGCTCTTTGGTCTTGGCCATAGTGGAGTTTGGAGTGTGACTGTTTGAGGTTGTGGACAGGTGTCTTTTATACTGATAACAAGTTCAAACAGGTGCCATTAATACAGGTAACGAGTGGAGGACAGAGGAGCCTCTTAAAGAAGAAGTTACAGGTCTGTGAGAGCCAGAAATCTTGCTTGTTTGTAGGTGACCAAATACTTATTTTCCACCATAATTTGCAAATAAATTCATTAAAAATCCTACAATATGATTTTCTGGATTTTTTTTCTCATTTTGTCTGTCATAGTTGAAGTGTACCTATGATGACAATTACAGGCCTCTCTCATCGTTTTAAGTGGGAGAACTTGCACAATTGGTGGCTGACTAAATACTTTTTTGCCCCACTGTACATATTCTTATTCATTCCTTTGTTTTTGTGAAACTGTCAGATTACTTGTTAGATATTACTACATGGTCGGAACTAGAAGCACAAGCATTTCGCTACACTCACATTAACATCTGCTAACCACGTGTATGTGACCAGTAACATTTGATTTGATTTGTGTGTGTGTTTGTGTGTTTGAGTAAGAGTTGTTATTTACTGTCAGTAACTCTAATATAGGCAGGATTAAACTCAGTCCTCTTCCAGTAAGGCCTGCAGGAAGCATTGATTTTTCCTGACACAAAGGGTGGAAATGCCTCACCAGCGGACACTAATGAATAGATACAATGATTTGCTACAGAAGGAGGAATCAATTCAGTTTTGGTTGTTTGTATGGTCAGTTTCGACCAGACCTTCGTTCCAAGTAAACCTTTGTAGCTCTCTGCTTTATTCTTTGCAATGAAACATTGTAAATTGTAACAAATATAGTGAATTAGCAGTGTGTGACATGAGATAGGCTTCCAACTAATTGGCAAAAGATTTTCATGCGAATATAAAAAAATCCACGTAAAAACAATATGCACATTTTCCAATAATTTATATATAAACCCTGGATTGCTGATGCTATGTATTGGACATTGAGAGGCTTTGAAGCCACTGGTCAGCCATATTAGCACTCCCCAGTAGGAGCAGTCCTCTGTAAGAATGAATGGAATTCAACAGTATGTCAATTAAATGTTTCAAGGATAAAATTGCATGTATTAAGGTATTTTGTTGTTGTACTGGGGACATTAAAATGAGTAATCTCTAAAAATTATTCTTTAAGGAAAGTGTTTTAATATGTTGATTAATGTAACATTGTTATTTTTAGCTCACATATTATAATTTAAAAGTATGCATTAAGGTGTTTGTAATAGAATGAATGTGGCAACAAAATAATTTTGACATAAATCAATTTCTTTAGCTTCCAAAATATTTTTCAACGGTGTGGAAGTGCCAAGATGGAAGCACAGTGGCTTCAACACAGTACCCCCTAGCAGTCAACTAGTGTATACATAAATCATTGGCATGTTCCACCCAGAGATGTGTTTCCATCAAATGGACTGTTGCAGAAAGAAGGCTGTGCTTGATGATGTAATGCACATCAAAACAACTTGTGCAGTTAAATTCCCATGTACTGAATAATAAATACAAGTTAAAGCTTAGGCTTCCATCGTATTTTCAACGGATGGTTTTCTCACAAAAAAAAGTGTGTTATATAGCAAATGTGCCCACTGGCGTTAGCATGTGCTCTCTAGCCAACAGCTCAGACACAGTGTGGGTATAGTCTACATGGTGAGATTGTTATCGATTATTTTAATTTGTCAAACGGCAGCCAAGCATCGATCATCATGTCACCAGAATAAGACCCTCAATATTTATTGGAAAGGGACATCAAGCCCATGACCATGCACTTCCACCACCCTGTGAAGTTCAACATAACTTATTTCATCTGTGGCATAATGAACTACATGCTTTCCCCGAGTGGTAGTCAGAGGACCACTCAACATGTCATCGTGTCACTTCAAGGTTACTTCCATTTGATGGTTATTATAGCAATATTTGCTTGGCGCTTCAACCGCCATTTCTGGCATTATTTATTTTACCGACTCAAAAAAATCCCTCCTTGTCTAACATATTTTGCTACCTTGAAATTTGGAAAGTTACCTAAAATTGTGCTGTTTTCATCGAGGACATTTTTATCGGTACTTTACTCGCATAAAAAGGTATGATGGGAACCTGGTTATGGTGACTATTGTGAACACTCAAAAAACCAAGAGGTATCTGACTATAATGAGGTTATATGTTGTAAGACACCCGTCTAAAAGAAAAATTCATTTTGGGTGAGAGCCTCTGTCACATTCTGACCTTAGTTCCTTTATTGAAGTCTTTGTGTTAGTTTGGTCAGGGCGTGAGTTGGGGTGGGTAGTCTATGTTCTTTTTTCTATGTTGTGTTTATGTGTTTGACCTGGTATGGTTCTCAATCAGAGGCATGTGTCGTTCGTTGTCTCTGATTGAGAATCATACTTAGGTAGCCTGTTTTCCCCATTTTAGTTGTGGGTGATTGTTTCTGTCTCTGTGTCATTACCAGACAGAACTGTTTCGTTTTCGTTCGTTCTACTTGTTATTTTGTTTTTGGTGTTCAATGTTAATAAATTATCAACATGGACACGTACCACGCTGCATATTGGTCCGATCATTCATACTCCTCGTCAGAGGAAGACAAATTACGTTACAGCCTCCCTGTCTGTCTCAGGTGGATTTTCCCTGGAACCATTTAATAGAGGTCATGTGACCTCCTCCGCTGGACGCTGGGCCTCTGCCACCTGAGAGGGGTCACTGGGAGAGAGAGGTTTAGGAATGTCTGCTGGGTGCCACTTTGATGAAATACACAATCATCAGAAATGGTGAGAACACAAGAAAGCACAGAGCCACCGATCATTTGATCTACACTTACAACACTTTGACATCTGTCAGGTAATGTAGCATCTCAGTTGGCACTCCTGTGTCTTGTGTCTGTGTGACTTGAGCTGATTTTGAACGTTTCACACGATCCCTTGTCCCCTCTTCCCCACACTCTGTCCCTCTCTATACCCCCCCCCCCCCTCTCTCTCTTTATCTCCAACTCTCCCTGGCTTCCTACCTTCGTGGCCCAATAAGGGGAGGTGGAGTGAGAGAGAAGAGGAGCCGAGAGGGGAGAGGGACGGAGACATCCACATGACCTTGGAATTAGTGGAGCTCCTGGGACCAGGCTTGCTGGGTGGGACAACATTGGCAGCTGCTGGATTTTCCCCCTCCCGGGTGTGTAAGATTAATGTGTGTTCTGGTGGTGTCGAGGAGGAGGGGGAAGTGTGTCGGGGAGCAGGGGGAATGAAGCAGAGGGTAGGGGAGCAAGGGGCAGGGGTAGCCCCCACCAATATTTGCCACTGTTCTGTACATCTAGCCAAGAGGTATTTGTGTCGTTGGGAAACAAACCACTTGTGGAATATTGTCTGGCGTGCCATGGATTGTGTGAGAGCAGTGAGAGAGTTGTTGTCCGCCTGCGGGTTTCCCTCTGACTGCGGCTGTCCATGTGTCCAGATATTATGGAGGCTCAGGAGGTTAGGGAATGGATAGAGGGAGGGAGGGATGTGGAAGGAGCAGTGGAGGGCTGCGGGGGTTTCTGTCTGACCCGTACACCTGCAAATCACCACTGTCTCCTCACTCTTACTCTAGGGCCACACACACACTCCCTTGAATGTCCCAAGGCAGAAAGTCCTGAAATGAATTAACCAGACCTGAGAGGGTTTTTTTTCTCTCCAAGAAGCATCATTATACTTCGGGTTTTATCTTCATCACAGAATACCATCAGAGGATAACATCCCTTACATGAAAACTCTCATCAGACCACCTGTTTTTACTGTAAGATATGCCACCGTTTCTTGAAAATCAGGACAGTTTTGAGCAGGGGCTGGAACTGGTACTAGGAACAGAACTGGAAACCGGAAAATAAAAACATTTTCAAGAACCGTTATTTTAAAAGCATGGGAACCTTCTAATAATGTCCTTTTAAGTTTCAGTCCCACAAAAAAAATGCAACAAAACGCCTACTCACTCTGTCACTCAGAAACGTACTCCAGTGTTTCTGCCTGCCAGCTGAAAATCTTTGCCAGTGCGTGTGTGCATGTGTAGGATACCTGCCCCTCCCCCTCAGAAGCATAGACTATTGTATCCTACTGACGTTACAAGCATGATTCAGAAATTAGGGAGAGATTTTGATTAGAGAAGAATCAATTCACTTTTTCAATGCTAGTTGAGTGATCACGTTTCACATTGGATTTATTAACTACAAAAAGGGAAGATGTTTTTTTCCAACTCTCTGAAGTTCAAAAACATTCAAAGTTTCTCCATGGAAGCCGCTCCTGTGTAGGTATAATTCTGTGGGCCTAATTCAGATAATTCATGACATGGCAAGATGCAAGGCCGCAAAATTTCACCCGCAAAGTTTGTCGCATCTTGTGCCCTACAATACACTTGTCTATCCAATCGAGCTTGTGAACAACTATAGCTCGCCCGCGCCATAGCAAGCTGCTCTAGCCGCACTGATTGGTGAAGTAATTTAACGTCAAACAAAAAAAATTCAGAGGTTTCCAGAGGAACAGAAAGCAACGATATAAAGCGGTTCAGAACTTTAATTTGCAGGTTAGAAACAATGGAACGAAACTATTGGATTTTTCTTTTTATCCATCCCCTTGGTTTTGAGATGCCTGGACATAGAGAAACGTTTGAAAGTTTCTGAGCAGTAACAATCTCAGTCTCAGCTCAACACAGGTTACCTCACACAACCAGTAACGATTGTTCAGTGACCCTATTCTTCGAATCCCAACACACCAAGAGGAACCCTTACACTCACCTTCACCTCTCACCCTTCCCTCACCCCTTCGACTCTTTGAAAGTGGCCTCTACACCAACCATTCTGCTCAGCTGCTGAGATGATCAGGGTTCTTCACCTCATGGAGGAGGAGACCCCTGACCCCAGACTCCATCCCCAGCTGGCTTAACCTCCTGGACACACAGGAATCTCTATCTTTGTCTCCCGCATCTCTCTATCTTTCACTCTTTCTCTCCCTCACTGTGTCTGATGCATTTTCACCACTGACAGCCCTAGTGTGTGTGTGTCGTGTGTGTGTGTGTGTGTGTGTCAAAGGATTGCTCGTCTATGCCTACTTTTTCAGCTGTGCCTGAATTCAATGTCCACAGTTTCACAAAAAACAGACAAGGAAATACTTAAATTAAAGGCTTGGACTAAGTCACCTGTCATTGACTGCTTGACTACTGTATGTTTATTCAGGCCACAGATCTATTTATTCTACAGTATTTTGATTGGGACAGACAAATGTTAGAAGTGAAATGTTATTGCTGAGCACGACACGAGAGTGTGCGTTCCTCAGCATTATATGTATATTTATACTGGCGCTGTAAGACACTTTATTACTCTAACCCTGTGGGTTTTCGTGTGTAAACACTATCTGAGATTATGTAAAAACTATTAAGGATTATGTAAAGGAGCAATTAGTCAGAAAAGCCCCTGGCTCTCTATCATACACACACTCGGCTGGGGGTGGGCCTTCTCAAGCTCTTTCATCTGGAATTATTTGAACATTTTATTCAAGCGCATTTTCTCCCTCATGTAGGTTTCCCCCTCCTGACAGGTGTTGAAATAGAAATGCTACCGGGCATCACAAAAAAATTCAATAGACATGTCTGGGTCTGGTACACAGACCAATCATCCTCTGATTTTTCTCCCCCTTTTTATTAATTTATTTCTCTCAGATTTTGTATTTGGATTCCCAGTGACCTCATGACGTAGCATGGAATGGGCAGGATTAATCAGGATTTAAGCTTGGCTATGTTCCCCAGCGTTCCCCGCCTCTCATCTTCCTGGTGTCTACAAAGGTGCCGAAGCGGACCAAATCCTAGGTTCATTTTTTGATATGAACTCATTTCCTGGCTGTGGTTCCTGGGTTCAGGGCAGTGTAACCTGAGGAGGATTCAGCGCCCGGGCCCCCAGGGGATGAAAGCAGCAGAAAGCCTGAGAATTAACCCCCAGGGTCAACAGCATTATCCACCTCTATTTATAGATCAACTTACATTTTTAGCCGGCAAAAAAAAATACAAAAAAAGGATTACATGGGGGTCACCCCAGAGAGGTTTGCAGTTAATTAAATCAATCAAAGAGATTGACTAAAACTGAGATTTTTTTTCTTGTCTTTTATTATTTCATCCACTTAATAACATCTTAATTAGATTACATGACCACATTTCACAGCCAGTTTGTCACTTTGACAAGGTTTTCTTCTTCTTTTGTAGCAAGTGACACAAAAAATGCAGTACCAGTCGAAAGTTTGAACTCATTAAAGGGATTTCTAAATGTTTTACTATTTTCTACATCGTAGAATAATAGTAAGGACATCAAAATGATGAAATAACATGGAATCGTGTAGCAACCCAAAAACTCTTAAACAAATCAAATATATTTTTGAGATTCTTCAAAGTAACCACACTGTTGGCATTCTTTCAACCAGCTTCATGAGGTAGTCACCGGGAATGCATTTAAATTAACAGGTGTGCCTTGCTAAAAGTTAATTTGTGAAAAGTATTTCCTTCTTAATGCATTTGAGACAATAATTTGTGTTGTGACAAGGTAGGGGTGGTACACAGAAGATAGCCCTATTTGGTAAAAGACTAAGTCCATATTATGTCAAGAACAGCTTAAATAAGCAAAGAGAGACTACAGTCCATCATTACATTAAGACATGAAGAGCTTCAAGTGCAGTCACAAAAACCACCAAGAGCTATGATGAAACTGGCTCTCATGAGTACCGCTACAGTTACCTCTGCTGCAGAGGATAAGTTCATTAGAGTTTCCAGCCTCAGCAATTACAGCCCAAATAAATGCTTCACAGTTCAAGTAACAATGGACAGTGAAAATCTGTCCTTTGGTCTGATGAGTCCGAATTTGCAATTTTTGGTTCCAACTTCTGTGTCTTTGTGAGAAGCAGAGTAGGTGAACGGAAAATCTCAGCATGTGTGGTTCCCACCATTAAGCATCTGGTTTACATTTATTTATAATTTTATTTAACCCTTATTTTTCCAGTTAAATTGACTGAGAATATATTCTCATTTACAGCAATGACCTGGGGAATAGTTACAGGGGAGAGGAGGGCCGGATGAATGAAGTCACTTAGTGTAATAATTTGTTTTTCAACAGGACAATGACCCAACACACCTCCAGGCTGTGTAAGGGCTATTTGACCAAGAAGGAGAGTGATGGATGGAGTGCTGCATCAGACGACCTGTCCTCCACAATAACCCGACCTCAACCCGATTGAGATGTTTGGGATGAGTTGGACAGCAGAGTGAAGGAAAAGCAGCCAACAAGTGCTCAGCATATGTGGGAACTCCTTCAACGCTGTTGTAAAAGCATTCCATGTGAAGCTATTTGAGAGAATGCCAAAAGTGTGCAATGCTGTCATGAAGGCAAAGGGTCATTACTTTGAATAATCTAAAATCTAAAATATATTTTGATTTGTTTAACACTTTTTTGCTTACTACATGATTCCATATTTGTTATTTCATAGTTTTGATGTCTTCACTATTATTCTACGATGTAGAAAACCCTTGAATGAGTAGGTGTGTCCAAAATTTTGACTGGTACTGTATGTTGTTATAAAAAGCAAAACAGTAAACTTTTTACAACTTTGTATTGCATCAAATATTTAGATAGTAAATGTAAACTTTGACCTTATACTTTGGCTTACTAGATATTTATTGTCTTACTGGAGATTACATATCTGGTCAGCCCCTCCCTCCCTCCCTCCCTCCCTCTCAATGGGCTGCGCTGCAACACTGAGTTAGGGTCAGTTCAGGGAAAGGTACACAATATCAACAGTAAGTTCCTGAATACAGTACATACAGTTGTTTTTATGTGTTAGACCTGTATTACCCTTATAGCTCAAGTTCTCATCATCAAATCAAATTATTACATGCTTTGAAAACTTCTAATTAATATGAAATGCAATTTCTTGTCATACTGTATATACATTTTTTTCATTGTTTTTTTAGGCCCTAATTATTTTCCAGAGTTTATATTCATTGCCTGTTCCATTTACTTACAAAGCACACGAAAGTGAGTAAAGATCCAGTCATCCCCAATCACTCCCAGCCTGTAGCACTGCAGAGTAGCAGAGTAAACTGTATAAATAGACATTCTCAGCCACAGTGTTTATGGGGTGAGGCTGGAAGATGAAGGAAACGAGGTGAAGTATCCTGACAGCTATTCTCCCAATAATAAACACACACCGGTAATATTTTAATCTAGAATTGAGCAATATCTAAATGTGTTTGAACCCTGGGCTGAATACAGCGGCCCCTGGCTCTGTTGCACACTCAGCCTCTGAGCAGGAAGTAAGACGTCTATCATGTACTGTATGTATGCTGTTTGTGTTTTATTTGTGGAGCTGTGAGGTTGCTAATGAGTCAATTACTGATAGGAGGATTACTTAGGTACTACCACTTCCATTGGGGCTTATCTTGTCAAGTTATGTCTGGTATACTATTGGTGAATGTGTTGTAGTGCGTGCTTGCTTGCATGTTTGTGTGTGTGTGTAGTGCATGCATGCATGTTTCTCTGGTATTGAACTCAAGTTGGATAGCAAAGTTAGGCTAGGACTCCCTAGGCACTTGACCTCCCAATTCAGAGGCATTTCCTCCACACAGTTTCCCTGTGCAACTGGCCTAGGAGCAGGAAGGGGGGGGGAAACTGGTACAAAACCACAAGAAGCCATCTCACACAGGTCTTAACATACAGTCATGTACATCTACCAAAACGTAAAACACGCACATGCACCTATGTACACACAGTGCCTGAGGTACAGTATGGTCTAATGTCATGAGGTCTAAAAGAAAAGAAGATAGCATATCATTGCTAACTCAATGTTTGTGTTTGTCAGGGATCTGGAGGCCTTACTAGTTTTCAGTTTGGGCTTCATCCCAGGATAATGGGTGGATATTGACTGGTAAATGAAGACCAGGTGACACCTTGAATGAGAAGATAGATGATCCTCTGTTATGGCGTGATAATGACCCAGTGGTAATTGCTCCAACACATACGGATTGCTCACTTCAGTTCGCTCCCTGTCTACCCCCCTGTGGGGTAACGCTAGCCCTTGCCCCGAGCACAAAGGGGGCCTGTGTGTGAGTTGTTCAGGCCTGCCCTCACTCCCTCTCTCCTACCCAAGCCCCTAACCTCTTCTCCCCCAGCTGTGTGGCTGATGTGCTCCATTTGCTGGCTGATGGACTGAGTGGGACGAGGCAAAAGTTCACACGCGCACACCTTTCCTGTTCACATGGCAGTGGAGACCGACAGGGGCCAGCTTGACCCCAGTGACCCATTCGGGGGACACCTCCTGCGCTTCCGCAACTGAACTGCCACCGGCCCTCCCCCTCTTCCCCTTCTCCTTGCTCCGCAATTTGTCCCCTCATTTATGGCCAGCCACGCCTCTGTTGTCCTAATGCTGTAAGTTTAAGTCCTCTGTGCTGTACTCAAGATGCTGTTTCCTTGCAATGGGGAAGGAGGGGGGTGTAAATAAAGAGAGAGCTTTGTACAAGGTCAGTAGCAGACAGCATGTGAGCACATACTGTATGCATACCCTGATCTGTATGTGCATTATCATCTGAGAAAATATCAAACTTTAATATTACAGTGGGGAGAACAAGTATTTGATACACTGCCGATTTCGCAGGTTTTCCTACTTACAAAGCATGGAGAGGTCTGTAATTTTTATCATAGGTACACTTCAGCTGTAAGAAAAAATCCAGAAAATCACATTGTATCATTTTTAAGTAATTAATTTGCATTTTATTGCATGACATAAGTATTTGATCACCTACCAACCAGTAAGAATTCCGGCTCTCACAGACCTGTTAGTTTTTCTTTAAGGAGCCATCCTGTTCTTCACTCATTACCTGTATTAACTGCACCTGTTTGAACTCGTTACCTGTATAAAAGACACCTGTCCACACACTCAGTCAAACAGACTCCAACCTCTCCACAATGGCCAAGACCAGAGGGCTGTGTAAGGACATCAGGGATAAAATTGTAGACCTGCACAAGGCTGGGATGGGCTACAGGACAATAGGCAAGCAACTTGGTGAGAAGGCAACAACTGTTGGCGCAATTATTAGAAAATGGAAGAAGTTCAAGATGACGGTCAATCACCTTCAGTCTTGGGCTCCATGCAAGATCTCGCCTCGTGGGGCATCAATGATCATGAGGAAGGTGAGGGATCAGCCCAGAACTACACGGCAGGACCTGGTCAATGACCTAAAGAGAGCTGGGACCACAGTCTCAAAGAAAACCATTAGTAACACACTACGCTGTCATGGATTAAAATCCTGCAGCGCATGCAAGGTCCCCCTGCTCAAGCCAGCGCATGTCCAGGCCCGTCTGAAGTTTGCCAATGACCATCTGGATGATCCAGAGGAGGAATGGGAGAAGGTCATGTGGTCTGATGAGACAAAAATAGAGCTTTTTGGTCTAAACTCCACTCGCCGTGTTTGGAGGAAGAAGAAGGATGAGTACAACCCCAAGAACACCATCCCAACCGTGAAGCATGGGGGTGGAAACATAATTCTTTGGGGATGCTTTTCTGCAAAGGGGACAGGACGACTACACCGTATTGAGGGGAGGATGGATGGGGCCATGTATTGCGAGATCTTGGCCAACAACCTCCTTCCCTCAGTAAGAGCATTGAAGATGGGTTGTGGCTGGGTCTTCCAGCATGACAACGACTCGAAACACACAGCCAGGGCAACTAAGGAGTGGCTCCGTAAGAAGCATTTCAAGGTCCTGGAGTGGCCTAGCCAGTCTTCAGACCTGAACCCAATAGAAAATCTTTTAAGGGAGCTGAAAGTCCGTATTGCCCAGCGACAGCCCCGAAACCTGAAGGATCTGGAGAAGGTCTGTATGGAGGAGTGGGCCAAAATCCCTGCTGCAATGTGTGCAAACCTGGTCAAGAACTACAGGAAACGTATGATCTCTGTAATTGCAAACAAAGGTTTCTGTACCAAATATTAAGTTCTGCTTTTCTGATGTATCAAATACTCATGTCATGCAATAAAATGCAAATCAATTACTTAAAAATCATACAATGTGATTTTCTGGATTTTTGTTTTAGATTCCGTCTCTCACAGTTGAAGTGTACCTATGCTAAAAAAATGACAGACCTCTACATGCTTTGTTAGTAGGAAAACCTGCAAAATCGGCAGTGTATCAAATACTTGCTCTCCCCACTGTATGTTACAGTATATGTGTTTTCTTATTTTTCTTTCAAACTTACAGTATACTCCAGAATCCACAGTTAAAAGAGATTTCATATTTGATATGAAAGAATTCATATCAAGCAATCTCAAATTGTGCATTATCGAATCGCAGAAGTACCATCTGCTAGAAAGTACTGCATGACTGTCATTTTATTTAATCAGTATGGACTCAGTGTTTCAGGGTGGGCAGCTGTTCTCAGTGTTTCATGGTGGGAGGCTGCTCTCAGTGTTTCAGGGTGGGAGGCTGCTCTCAGTGTTTCATAGTGGGAGGCTGCTCTCAGTGTTTCAGGGTGGGAGGCTGCTCTCAGTGTTTCAGGGTGGGAGGCTGATCTCAGTGTTTCATGGTGGGAGGCTGCTCTCATTGTTTCATGGTGGGAGGCTGCTCTCAGTGTTTCAGGGTGGGCAGCTGTTCTCAGTGTTTCATGGTGGGAGGCTGCTCTCAGTGTTTCAGGGTGGGAGGCTGCTCTCAGTGTTTCATAGTGGGAGGCTGCTCTCAGTGTTTCAGGGTGGGAGGCTGCTCTCAGTGTTTCAGGGTGGGAGGCTGATCTCAGTGTTTCATGGTGGGAGGCTGCTCTCATTGTTTCATGGTGGGAGGCTGCTCTCAGTGTTTCAGGGTGGGAGGCTGCTCTCAGTGTTTCAGGGTGGGAGGCTGCTCTCAGTGTTTCAGGGTGGTAGGCTGCTCTTAGTGTTTCAGGGTGGGAGGCTGCTCTCAGTGTTTCAGAGTGGGAGGCTGCTCTCAGTGTTTCAGGGTGGGAGGCTGCTCTCAGTGTTTCAGGGTGGGAGGCTGCTCTCAGTGTTTCAGGGTGGGAGGCTGCTCTCAGTGTTTCAGGGTGGGAGGCTGCTCTCAGTGTTTCAGGGTGGGAGGCTGCTCTCAGTGTTTCAGGGTGGGAGGCTGCTCTCAGTGTTTCAGGGTGGGAGCCTGCTCTCAGTGTTTCAGGGTGGGAGGCTGCTCTCAGTGTTTCAGGGTGGGAGGCTGGTCTCTCGAAGCAAAACAAATGGCAGCGCCACAAAGCTTGCTCTTTTCTCACAATTCAGCTGTCTCAGAAAAAAGGATATGCCTCCCTCTGAATGACTGAGCCCAAATGGTTTCCCTCCCCCTCAACCAGTCCACCAGTTCCTCCCTATCTCTCAATCGACCCTCACTTACCCCTTCACAAACACCCATACACGCACACATACTCTCCTCCTCTGCCCAAAGGAATTCATTTTCTAATTTTCCTTGACTGAGAAAACAATACACATGCCTTAACAATGTTGACATCTCTAATGCCTTAAAACTCACTGGTAATGGAGCTTTGATTGGTAGTAAGTGGATACATGATTGCACACAGAGACCCATTCACTTTACTGTGCTGTTCTGACCTGCAGTGGAATAAATTAACCACAGTAGAGAATCAAAAACTTGCAAATAATTGTTTAATGTTCAATATATTTATTTTCAAACTCCTGAGATCAGAAATGTTACACTTCATGACCAATTAGTAGCTGATCCAGATTTTGGCTACTTGCCTCCCTGACATACACACACGCCCCCTGCAACACCCTGTTGCAGTCATTCACACACATTTATCCTAGGTTATTCACTAACTCTAGACTGACACCTTCAAACTTCATATGTAAGTTATTTCGAATGCTATAAAGGTCAGATTTGTATTCATTTGAATTAGGTGCTGGAGGGAAGGAGGTAATTTGCCCTCCAGCTCCCAATTCAACTGAATTACAAACTTCCCCCTCAAAAAAGAAGCCCACACTACTAAATCATAATTATATAATTATGTCTATAAATATGTCATGGATGGCTTTATACAGGGACTGTGTCATTCTACCTTTTGAGCTGGTTAAATTCCACAGTCATGCCTTCCCACAACAAGGAGTCATCACCTGAAAACACTCATTAACCAGCCTACATTTCCCATGAACATCTCTGTCTGTTATAAAGGCTAATTGTTAGCCAAGTTAACGGCACTAGCGAGAACTTCTCTTCCTCAGCCAGGAGATGTATAGTTTCTCGCCCGTGACGTTACACACCCGTACACTTGTTGTATTCCACATGCCACAGAAAATGATGGCATTGCTTTATGGGTACCTTATCTTCACGTTTAATGCCCCTCAGACACATTATTCTCACACTAACATGTTGCCTACTGTAAATACAGGCCTGAAACCTTTGCCCTAGATACAGGCCAGAAAACCCTTGCTCTATAATGGTATTGCCTCATGTTCATCAGCATGACATTTGTTTAAGAAACACATTCATCAAATCAAATTGACATCTGACAGTTGAGGAAAATGTTAGAGGAAGAAATCCTTTGGTACAACAAACGGTGACGCATTGGCCCTTGTACTATGCAGTCATAGGGGATTCTAAACCTGTGATAACACTGATGGAGTGATAGGCTAAGTGGCTAACCGTCTTCCTGAGAGGGACCCTTTTGTTCATTGTGCTTTCTTGTGCTCACAACCTCTGAAACAATGTCCCTGAGAGTATTACGTTAGTTAGTACCCTCCTGTATGCAAATCACACAGCGATTATACAAATACTGTGTGGCAATGGTATGACGTCAGATTCTAAAAAAGTTCCCCCCGACATTTATTTTCAGATTGTGACTGTTCACACACCCAGAATGATTGACAGTGTCGTCGTTATCGTCATTGGCTTTGCATGACAAGATTTCATGCGTTGGATAGACAAGTCATCCTATCAAGTCGTTACCTCTACTTGTTCTGTCTACTGACCACATAGTGAAGCACAAAGGTACATTTTGGAGCATAGCTGCAAAAGAACACAGGAGATATACAGGTAACCGGATCAAGCTCAATGTTGATTATGAGGCCATGCTCAAGGGAATACGTAGTCATCTCTCATCCGTTTCTTATAGACCTTATATTGACATCAATATGCTAATGATGGAACAGCAAAAGCTACTGATACTATAGCAGTCCCATAGCTAGTGCATCATATTGTTGGTGAATGATCAATCCTGGATTGTGGTTTATGCAGACCTTAAGACTAGGGAACATGTGGTTAACTCTATATGACGTAAAGGAACTACATCAAAGAGAAAGGGTGAGTGTGTACATCAGCGAGAAAAATTAGTGAATGACAAAAGGAGTGGATGGATAGACAAGACAGTGGTTGTTGAGCATACTTCAGCCGAGAAGACAGCATACACTTGTGACCCTCTCTTTGTGTGTGTCTTGGTGACATCTGATGTCTGTCTGGTCTGACCTCAGAGAGCTGACGCCCCCATATTCCACTGCTATTAGTGTGTCATCAACTCCAGACAGACCCACCACCACTCACTCCGCCGAGACAGAACCAATGAGTGACTTACGCCTGGCCAGACAGCCAGCGAGGCGAGAAGACGGACGGATGAGAAAGAATCAGGGAGCCGAGATCTGGGCCAGTACTCATAAAGCAAATTAGAGTAGGAGTAATGATCTAGGATCAGTTTAGCCTTTTAGATCATAATGAGTAAGATTACATGGACAAGGGGGACCAGATCCTAGAACAGCACTCCTACTCTGAGACACTTTAGGAATACAGGTCCAGATCAATGGCCCCACATCATGGGTTGGCAGGTAGCCTAGTGGTTAGAGCATTGTACTAGTAACTGAAAGGTTGCAAGATTGAATCACTGAGCTGACAAGGTAAAAAATATGTTGTTCTGACTCTGAACAAGGTTGCTAGGCCATCATTGAAAATAAGAGTTTGTTCTTAACTGACTTGCCTAGATAAATAAAGGTTTAAAAAAATCTTTATAAAAACAAACCCTCTTCAATCAATCCCATGGCTTTCAAGCAGAGCTCCAGTGTCTACAGTTTCCCAGGCCCCGCCTAAAGATTTACATATTTTCAGGCCTGATGCTTCAGACAGCTCGTGGTGCAAAGCTGTGATTATTAGCAGGGCTGACTTTTTCTGTCTGGGTAGTGGGGGCCGTCCGGGTCTATTTTTAACCAGTGCTGAAAGTTTGAATGCCCTTCCACCCCTTAAACATACTAGTCACAAAAAGCCCAGATTCTGCAGTGTTTTAGAGCTACTGTAGTCTGGGCGAGTCTGGAGGGCATGGCTGAGTTTCAGACTGAGCCAGTGAGACAGCACAGCAGCAGCCGTGGCGTTCCTGGCAATGCTACACTTACATTCTCTCACTACACATGACCCCGGCCGGCAGTTAGAGCGACCGACGCAAGACATTAACAAAGCGATCGACAAGTGATTGAGCGCTTCTCTCTAACAGTGACTGCATTTTGGGGGCTTTGTGAGGACGTGTAACTTTCTCTCCCTCTCCCTGTCTCTGTGTTGGTTGGCAGTGAGTGCAACTCACATTCCATGAAGCTATATTTCCCATACATTCCTTGATGTAGGGGAACTGTGTTGCACTATGGGTTGTCAGGAGTGAGACGTGGATGACACGCTGGGATTGAGAGCAGAATAAGGGCTGTCAAAGCTAGACTGTATAGGACATCTGAAAGCAGAGAGGGAGCTTTAGTAGTTGAGATACAAAAATATGTCTTTGTTGCAACAGACAGACAGGAATCACTCTATTTTTTGTGTTTGCACTCATTTTGAATGATGAGGTCAACAGGGATTTATTTTTCAAAATCTGCTTCTCTCCTTTCAGTTGAGGGTGGTTCTTCAAACAAATGATGGCAGACAGATGAATCTACATGTCTGTGGAGGTTTGCTGTTGTGTTTGTGATGCTGAATGTTTTGAGGCTGTACTTGGGCTGGATTGTCTTGATAACTAAAATAGTCTCAAAGCCACAAAATTTTAAGTTCTCTGTCCCCTAGCTGTGACAACGATACAAATAACTTTTCATCTGACATAGAAGTTATGCATTGCACCCACAGTACATACAGTACACATCTGATCGGCCACCCCGGTGTTCCCCCCCAGAAATTCTTAAATCTGATAGGTTGTCTCTGAATATATTGATACTTTTTACCAAGACGCACAATGACACAAGACTCATTAATATCACTGGAGAAAGCATCAGAGCGAAGTATCTGACTGTCTTGCCAAAAAGGGAATCAGATACAGTGGGGCAAAAAAGTATTTAGTCAGCCACCAATTGTGCAAGTTCTCCCACTTAAAAAGATGATACAAAGAAAGAATATTCATAGAGCTGTTATCTTCCGAATAAACTTTTAAAGACCTAGTGATATTTTACATCAATAGCAGTCAATATTAATCTTCACCTTAATTCAGTCTCATCTGAAAGTTGTAAATTCTTGGTTATCTTTCACGAACCCTGGCTTACAAGTTGAATCAGCAATACAAAATTGGGTTTAATTATTTATTTACTAAATACCTAACTAATCACACAGAATTACACATTCACATAATAACTCATAACTTGATTACAAATTACGTCATAAAGGAAAACGTCCCTAGCGGGCGGAACAGATATGACAGCTTGTTACACAAAAGAAAAGGGTCTGGGTATGAGTGAAAGAGTGTGAAGACTGAGTAACAAAGGAAGAAGCTGTGCTATCGTAAATACAGTATCTTATGCATTCTAAATTACCGCCCATTTGGAAAAGGAAAATGCAATAAATACTTACTCTGAGCTGCGCTTCAGTAGGTTGGTGGTAGATGGAAGGCCGTGTTGCCAAACCGAGTCCTTTGTCCTTTGAAGAATGTTTCCGGTGGTCAATTGGATAAGTTGTAGTAACGTTGTTGTGTGATAGACGGGATACTCTGTCTGTTCCTTCCTAACCCTCGTTTGCAGCTGCTGTTGTTAACTCAACGACTAGGAGGTATCACTTCTGTAGTGAATAAGAGTTCAAAGTTCATACCATTCCCAACCAAAGCTCACGCTGATGTTGGCTTAGTTCTGTAGTTTTTTTATAGCCCATGTCCCTTCACAGGGGCGGGCCACTGATTGAGCAGAGCCCTAACCTTATGAAAACACAAATCTCACATTTTAAAAGCTAAAATCACATTTCATCCCATCACTAATCATTTCATATTCAAACATTTAAATTGAACAACAATTCCATGTGAGTCTGATAACTCTGATGTGTAGACTTTCCACTGTAGAGTTTATGTCATCTTATCATCGATAAGAATGTCTCAGATGACAACCGAACTGACATCATATTCATTAAGTACCACCGCATATGTTCAATTGGTCGGATTACCAGAATATAGTTAATTTCCCCCCACCTTCTGATGTTCCCAGAATCTCTATGTTAACCAAGGGTTTTGCAAATGTAACATCAGTAGGGTAGAGAGAGGAAAAGGGGGGAAGAGGTATTTATGACTGTCATAAACCTACCCCCAGGCCAACGTCATGACAGGGGTATGCTCGCACCACTTTTCCGTTTTTTATTTTTTAGTTATTTTTTTCATTTCACTTTACCAATTTGGTGAATTGGTGAATCACTATTTGGTGAATCACTATTTTGTGTATGTCCATAACATGAAATCCCATAAAAAAATCCCTTTTAAATTACAGGTTGTAATGCAACAAAACAGGAAAAACGCTGCCGGCTCCATAGCAAGCTGCTCTACCCGCACTGACTGGTGAAGTCATTTAATGTTGAGCTAAATATATACAGTGCCTTGTGAAAGTATTCGGCCCCCTTGAACTTTGCGACCTTTTGCCACATTTCAGGCTTCAAACATAAAGATATAAAACTGTATTTTTTTTGTGAAGAATCAACAACAAGTGGGACACAATCATGAAGTGGAATGACATTTATTGGATATTTCAAACTTTTTTAACAAATCAAAAACTGAAAAATTGGGTGTGCAAAATTATTCAGCCCCCTTAAGTTAATACTTTGTAGCGCCACCTTTTTCTGCGATTACAGCTATAAGTCGCTTGGGGTATGTCTCTATCAGTTTTGCACATCGAGAGACTGACATTTTTTCCCATTCCTCCTTGCAAAACAGCTCGAGCTCAGTGAGGTTGGATGGAGAGCTATTGTGAACAGCAGTTTTCAGTTCTTTCCACAGATTCTCGATTGGATTCAGGTCTGGACTTTGACTTGGCCATTCTAACACCTGGATATGTTTATTTTTGAACCATTCCATTGTAGATTTTGCTTTATGTTTTGGATCATTGTCTTGTTGGAAGACAAATCTCCGATCCCAGGCTCAGGTCTTTTGCAGACTCCATCAGGTTTTCTTCCAGAATGGTCCTGTATTTGGCTCCATCCATCTTCCCATCAATTTTAACCATCTTCCCTGTCCCTGCTGAAGAAAAGCAGGCCCAAACCATGATGCTGCCACCACCATGTTTGACAGTGGGGATGGTGTGTTCAGCTGTGTTGCTTTTACGCCAAACATAACGTTTTGCATTGTTGCCAAAAAGTTCAATTTTGGTTTCATCTGACCAGAGCACCTTCTTCCACATGTTTGGTGTGTCTCCCAGGTGGCTTGTGGCAAACTTTAAACGACACTTTTTATGGATATCTTTAAGAAATGGCTTTCTTCTTGCCACTCTTCCATAAAGGCCAGATTTGTGCAATATACAACTGATTGTTGTCCTATGGACAGAGTCTCCCACCTCAGCTGTAGATCTCTGCAGTTCATCCAGAGTGATCATGGGCCTCTTGGCTTCATCTCTGATCAGTCTTCTCCTTGTATGAGCTGAAAGTTTAGAGGGACGGCCAGGTCTTGGTAGATTTGCAGTGGTCTGATACTCCTTCCATTTCAATATTATCGCTTGCACAGTGCTCCTTGGGATGTTTAAAGCTTGGGAAATCTTTTTGTATCCAAATCCGGCTTTAAACTTCTTCACAACAGTATCTTGGACCTGCCTGGTGTGTTCCTTGTTCTTCATGATGCTCTCTGCGCTTTTAACGGACCTCTGAGACTATCACAATGCAGGTGCATTTATACGGAGACTTGATTACACACAGGTGGATTGTATTTATCATCATTAGTCATTTAGGTCAACATTGGATCATTCAGAGATCCTCACTGAACTTCTGGAGAGAGTTTGCTGCACTGAAAGTAAAGGGGCTGAATAATTTTGCACGCCCAATTTTTGAGTTTTTGATTTGTTAAAAAAGTTTGAAATATCCAATAAATGTCGTTCCACTTCATGATTGTGTCCCACTTGTTGTTGATTCTTCACAAAAAAATACAGTTTTATATCTTTATGTTTGAAGCCTGAAATGTGGCAAAAGGTCGCAAAGTTCAAGGGGGCCGAATACTTTCGCAAGGCACTGTATATTAAAAAAATGTCAGGGGTTTAAAAAGGAACAGAAATGAACAATGTCAACCACTACATTTTTGGAGTTCAAACTGGTTCAGAACTTTATTTTACAGGTCGGAACAGTGGAACAGAACACAAAAAAAATATGATTATGTTCATAATTAAACAATTGGATAATAACTTTGGTTCCAACCCCAGCATCGATTAAGGTTAAAAAAAATTTGGTCACCCTAAACTGGGTCTGTGCAACCAGATATAAAATGTCCTAAAAGCATTATGATTCCGCCCATGGAAATTCATCATTGATCAATATGCTATCATTATTCAGAAGAGTTACATAAGGAAAATGTATAACACATTTCATGTACAGTTGAAGTCAGAAGTTTACATACACGTAGGTTGGAGTCATAAAAAAACTTGTTTTTCAACCACTCCACAAATGTCTTGTTAACAAACTATAGTTTTGGCAAGTCGGTTAGGACATCTACTTTGTGCATGACACAAGTAAGTTTTCCAAAAATTGTTTACAGACAGATTATTTCACTTTTAATTAATTGTATCACAGTTCCAGTGGGTCAGAAGTTAACATACACTAAGTTACCAGTGCATTTAAACAGCTTGGAAAATTCCATGTCATGGCTTTAGAAGCTTCAGATAGGCTA
>NC_143029.1:71590000-71705000 GCF_057628025.1 Oncorhynchus mykiss
TTCAACACCTATGTTAAATTCACTGGTTATACCTCAGGGTTCATGTGGGAGTTTTTGGAATTGTCCCCAAAACTGGTGGCCTCTGTGTGATTCACAATGTATGCTGCCTCCTATGTAGGCTGTTCCCCCAAGCCTAATTTTAACCCTGTCTTACACCATTAATCTCATTCCATAATATCTAACCCTGTTCTGTTACAGCAGCAGTCCTTCACGAGCTCACCCTCTACCAATATAACTAAGGGGTCTGAGATTCTCTCTAGAATGGGGATTTTGGGACCATGGTATATATGAAAACCTCGATAAGAACTGGATTGTACACTCTTAGAAAAAAGTGTTCTAAAAAGGTTATTTGGCTGTCCCCATATGAGAACCCTTTTTGGTTCCAGTTAGAACCCTTTTTGGTTCCAGGTAGAACTATTTTTCCAGG
The DNA here is from genome assembly GCF_057628025.1 of Oncorhynchus mykiss. Classification (NCBI taxonomy): domain Eukaryota; kingdom Metazoa; phylum Chordata; class Actinopteri; order Salmoniformes; family Salmonidae; genus Oncorhynchus; species Oncorhynchus mykiss. The sequence goes on from NC_143029.1 coordinate 71,590,428, forward strand.
TAGAACTATTTTGTGTTCCAAAAGGTAGAACCAAAAGGGGTTCTTCAAAAGGTTATCCCATGGGGACAGCCGAAGAACACGTCTAGGTTCTACATAGCACCTTAATTTCTAAGAGTGTACGTTTCTTGGGAGAACCGACTGAACGGTGCTGTCCTGGCCTGCATTCCTGTGGAAGTTTAATAAAGGATTGTGTTAAACTGGCTGTCCTGTACTGCTTGTGCAGAACGGCCCCTTGGGGGTCCTTTACCCTGGAAGACTCTTTATACGAGGGTCGAGGGAGCCGTCCAGGCGGCTAGGGTTACACTGGGACCCAGCGACCTTAGGGGTCACAGGGCCAAACACAAAAGTGACAATGTGGATAATTGCCTGCAAAAGATAATGGACTGCTGATTGAGATCAATTACTTTCTCAAAGACAGAGCAGGGAAGGGGGTGAAAAGCGTTGAATGAACTCAGGACTAAAACGTCTGGAAGCAGTGGAACAATGAGAAAGCTGGGAGTAATGGAGACGCTCAGTTAACACGAAATGTGTTGATAGAAGGGTTTCAAAACACAAGTGTCAATCCCAACACACATACATGCGTGGATGCGCACACACACTCACATAAACTTGCACTCACTCAGACACACACGCAAGCAGGACTGGAGGCACACACACGCAAACACACACACAGGCAGGCAGGAGTGTGGGACTGATATAAACAGTTTAGCTTACGAAACTGCCTCTGATTGAGACATCAGAATAGCGATAGTTATGTAAAGTTCAGTCAAATGGAACATGACTGAGTGAGTGGGTGCAACAGAGGAGGTTCCTTGTGAGAGAGACTATAAAATCAGTGTCCTTCTGCATGTGTCTGAAAACAAATCACCAAACACACACATGCACACAAACATGGTGAAAACAAAACTCTTCAATGCTCATAGTATTGGAATAATGAATTATTATTTTGCGCTATAAAATATATTCCCAAAGAGTATATTGGTCAGACACATTTTAGTCATATAGCAGACACTCTTATTCAGAGGGACTTACAGTAGTGAATACATACATTTTCACTGTACTGGTCCCACATGGGAATCGACCCCATAACCCTGGCAGTTCAAACACCATGCTCTACCAACTGAGCCACATGTGCCTACAGATACTATACTGTTATTCCCTGTATTGTTTTGAAGATACTGTATGTTTATGTCATTCTGATTTAACCACTTGATTCGATCCAAACTTTGATGAGAATATTTTCCTTTCCGTTCTCTGATTGGTCAGAGGTTAGTTGTCTGGCATCTATCACTTCCTGTCCTTTACCCAATAAAACCTTCATATTGAAAATGTGTGCCGGTGACGCAATCAAACATTGACGCTTTCTCTCCAGCAAAGACACAAAGCCTATTTTACATGACAGAGAGAGAAAAATCTCTTCATAAATATTACATTTTAGAATTATTTTATTGCTCAAATAAGCATTTACAGTCATACAAAAAATGTATTACATGTGCACATTGTATGTTCACACACACGCACACACGCACGCACACAAGCTGGGGGATCAGGTTTTAGTGGTACACATACAGCCAGACAGGGCGTTGTGCTTTAATTCCTAACACAAGTTTCCTCTGCGAGGCACAGCCTGTTCTCACACAGCTCTGTAGTGGTCCTGGATCAGAGAAATATCCTTTAACTGGAATGGAATATACTTACCGTGTTTAGGATTACCTTTATTACACTAACTTACAAAATCATTGGAATGTGGGAAATGTATTTATTTTTATATCATTTCACTTTCTTCTCTAAAAACGGGCTATACTGACCAATAGCCACTGAAATGACCATTCCCGTGAAACCTGAAACACAAGTTGGAGAGCATATGAAGTGAGACCCGAGTTTCGGAGGGAATTTAATGCTGACCCATTGCAATATCCTTTCTGGTAGTTTCTCTCTATAAACAGAGTGATGTCTTCTGCATGTTGGAGACTCAAAGCAGCAAAGTGGGATGAGGCTGAAAATAAAAAGAAACAAGTAGGTCATAGAAAAGTGTTTTAGTTTGAGTGTGTGTGTGTGAGTGAAATTAGACAGAGGAAGAGATGAGGACAGCAGCAAGGGGGGAGTGAAAGAGAAAAAATGTAATATGTAGGCTGACATACAGTGAACTGTTTAACCTGTCCCTAAGACACAGATCCTTCCTCCCTGCAGACTGCCTGATATTTGGAAGCCAATCACAGGCCCCAGTACTCAGAGCATAGACCTGAACGTGACAGAGTCAGCAGGATCCATAAATCCTCATCACACAAGCCTCTCTCTCAGCCCACTCAGCCAGCGAGCAGATAGCTGGCTCCAAACAAAGCGCCAAGAAAGGGGAATGGACCCTGATTATGACTAATGTATGGTAGGAAAGCACCACTGACAGCTAGAGTAGGCCAGAGCCATGCCTGGGTGGGACTGTGCTGGGAGGGGGGTATGGTTGCAAGGCTCTGGGGCTTTGATGTAAACAAGATGAATATCTGCCATGTTTACGCTTTCATTTGGTGCACAATTGTGAGAAGATTGGTTACAAATTGAAAAATGAAGATCAGGTGCAGGGCCCGGGAGCAAACCCACAGCCCCCTTTGCCCCCCCTCCACACACTCACCCACAAATGCATGCACACACATCACACATATCCCCCCCCCCCCCCAGTTTACCCCAATGCCACACCGATACATGACACGGCCCCCACCATTAGAATCCCTAGGCGCTCCCCTACCCTGCCTCTCTCCCTCCTCTCCTCTTCCCCACAGGTGGAAGTACAACCTTACACAAGTACATTTATTTCCAGCTGCCAAAAGTGTGCCCATAAACCTCCTTTTATGCATTTTTGTCACATATTTAAGAAAGTCGTAAGAGTATTTATAGAGCAGTTGTAGTGGTGAGGAGGGGTGAGGAGGAGAAGGAGGGGGTACGCTAACTCGAGCTGCACTGCTGCTGTACTCCTGGATCCTGGGAGAACTGAACATCTTGATTTCATTACAGGGGGTCAGGGGTGGTGAGCGGCAGGGTAGAGGTTTGACTGTGTGTTTAGCTGTGTGTGTGTGTATGTGTGTACACTTGCACGTGTGTATGTGTTTGTGCCTTGCATATATGTGTGCATGCTTGTGTACGCGCATGTGTGTGGTGGGGGGTGTTCCCAATCATCTGTAGAATCCATCATGCCATAGTCCCATCCAGGTGGGGGATAAATGGCCCCGCAGCAGACAGCAGACAGGAGCAGTATAGGGAGTCTGTCTCTATGTGGACTGGGACAGAATAAGAACCTGATGACATCTAGCTGACATAAATATCCCTCTTTACACAGCCCATCTCTGCCTCTTAAACAAGGCCTGTCTGCAGTGCAGTGCTGCGATGACAATGTATTTAGCTCACAATTGACAGCACAGGTTTAGGAGCTCACATTCAACCGCTTTCTGTTAAAAAAATAGACTGCTTGCAACTAACAACTTAAAGTTCCTCACAACTGTCAATTCAACTACGCATGTAGAAGTGTATTCTAATGTTTTTATCAGTGCTTTCATCCATGGAATATTGGTTAAGAGTGTGACTTTTCAAGTAAAGTAACACCACACCAACCACCCCTGACCGCCACACACACACACACACACACACACACACACACACACACACACACACACACACAGTTCGAGTGGGAAAGGCTTCTGTAGCGGCCTAATGCAGCCCTGGCTACCTTCCTGCCGTCACTCAGAAACTGCTGACCCTTGTCCGGGTCGTGTACCCACAGAGTTCACACTCTCTAGAGGTGCACACACACACACAACCCCACAATTCCATCCCTGCTTCACTGCTTCCCAGCTAACACAAAGACTACACATGGCAACAAAAGCGCAACATATCTCAGCAATCAAAGATCCATCACCACGTCTTACTTCATACAATCACAGCTTAACCGGAGACAAAACAGACAGCTAGTCCTAATCCACCATTAAACAGTTAATATACTATTTTTAAATTCATTTGTACAATAAGCTTTAGCTTTATTAATCATCAGATGTGTATTGCTTGTACAATATGTTAAAATCATTTAACGTTTTATTTTATGCTGTGTCTTTTTTCAAATGTGTCAATGCAGGACATTTGATTGTATACTGCATTGACACATTTGAATCCCAGGTGTTATTGTGTTGTAGATACGGCAGCACTAACAGATTAAACACTGTGTCAACCTAGTGTTAAATCCAAGAGCCTGTTAAAACACCCCTCCTCTGAATCCCCCAGCCACCAACTCTATGATAACACATCACCCCTCCTCTGAATCCCCCAGCCACCAACTCTATGATAACACATCTCTCTCCTCTGAATCCCCCAGCCAACAACTCTATGATAACACATCACCCCTCCTCTGAATCCCCCAGCCACCAACTCTATGATAACACATCACCCCTCCTCTGAATCCCCCAGCCACCAACTCTATGATAACACATCTCTATCCTCTGAATCCCCCCAGCCAACAACTCTATGATAACACATCACCCCTCCTCTGAATCCCCCAGCCACCAACTCTATGACAACACATCTCTCTCATCTGAATCCCCCAGCCACCAACTCTATGATAACACATCTCTATCCTCTGAATCCCCCCAGCCAACAACTCTATGATAACACATCACCCCTCCTCTGAATCCCCCAGCCACCAACTCTATGACAACACATCTCTCTCCTCTGAATCCCCCAGCCAACAACTCTATGGTAACACATCACCCCTCCTCTGAATCCCCCAGCCACCAACTCTATGATAACACATCACCCCTCCTCTGAATCCCCCAGCCACCAACTCTATGATAACACATCGCCCCTCCTCTGGGCTCCGTGTTATTTCACAACCTTTATGTTTTAATGACTATTATCTGGCCTTACAGCAGGAGGGATGTGTCGGGACACATAGATACAGCCCCATCTTCCTGAAAATGTTTATTTTCCATGCTTATCACACCTGCCGCTCGGTGTCACAACAACTGTAGCTCCTGTCCATCTCCAACACCGCTCTCATCATTAAACGTAATGTGCCATGTAAGCTTGTAAATGTCTGTTTTCAAAAGAGGGGGTAACTTCAATTGCTTTTGTGTGAGGCACACACAAAGACAGAGAGAGAGAGAGAGATTTGTTCTGTTATTTCATCTTTCAAGTCAAAAGTAATGTCAAGAGTTATTTTGTTATCTACATCGGTAACCTTTATGCGAATATGTCAAGCTGTAAAGTTTAATTGTAATATAATAACGCAGTAAAGATTAAATGTGTCCATTGTTGTTACGTAGATGCTACAGTCAGAGATAAGTAACCATTTGCAAATGTTACAAAGTAGTCGTAAAATCGTCAATCTGGGTGTACATCAATGTCTGTCAATCTGGGACTAAGTCGGTAAACATCAGACTGTAGTGTCACATCACGATGCATTACTCAAGTTGAGATGTACGGTATAACTCAATTTCCACACACAGAAAAACATTACTTACATGGCTGATTATGTATTTTTACAGTAGTTAAATACATAGACGCTGTACAATTAGTGAAAGTACATATTGTTATATAGTACTTATTGCATAATTACACATTGCACATTTTTCATGATTTTGTTTAAAAAACTCAGAACTACCGAATATGCTATTCATATGGAAATATCCATTAATGGACATTGAGGATATGCTGTTGAGGATCATTGATGAAAACATCAGTATGAGAGCTGGCTGTGTGTAGGCGAGATGTCTTGTGTCTCTGTTCTCAGAATGCTCTTTGAACGCAGCAGCAAGAACGTGTTGTGGAAGTGTAGGAAACAGGTGCTTTGTGGTTCAGGCAGGCCGCTCTCTCTGTTTGATGTCCTTTATAAGAAACAGACGGTAAGAGCTGGGCTTGGGTGTGTCCATAAACAGCGTGGGCTAGAGCCAGAGCCAGCAGGGAACTACAGCCTGTCTGTCAATCCCATAGAAGACCGTTAGACATAAAGTGATCAGGGGTTTTCAATTCAATTTAACTATCGTGTAATATATAATATAACTTCAATTTATGCATTTTAAACTACATCACTAATCAAAACTGATGTGAGCAAGGCTGATAGGTCTGGTAGACTAAGCTGAAAGCAAACTGTTATATTTTCTGTGGTCTTCACACACTGCTTGGTAGAGAGGTGGCCAGAATTGACGTAGTATTATTTCCCGGTAGTTAATTTGATCCCACAAAAGTCAACATTAACCTGAGTTACTGAAAATGAATAACTACATTTCCCAGGTCTGAGACCATCCATGTTCCTAGGAGCTACTGTATGTACATGGCCCCAGTCACATTCCCTATAATATCTGTCTACAAAGAGAAACCCATTCAAAGACGGATTCATCACAGCTCAACTAGCTCCTCAGGCTCTCCCCAGAGAGAGGGCATGGCCAACACCCAGCACTAACATGGTTGACCTCGGCCCAAACAGAACGACGCAGAAACAATCAAAATAAACCGCATGATGATGATGTGATAATCTTCTTTGACAAAGCGTCTCCGTCCGATTTTTTTAGCTCCAGACTGACACCTGTTATAATAGCAGGTCTGAAGTGACTTATGAATCTGTTATTCTAGCCTGGCTGCAGCCAGAAGTGATGTAGTGGTGCCTGGAGAAGTGGGTATACTATAATTTTGCCAAACATTTCCCAAACGGCCCGTCCAGCGAAAGAAAGGCGCATACCTCCATTACATTGGGCCTCCCGAGTGGCGCAGCGGTCTAAGGCACATTGCAGTACTAGAGGAGTCACCCTGGTTTGTTCCCAGGCTGTGTCACAACCGGCCGTGATCGGGAGTTCCATAGGGCGGTGCACAATTGGCCCAGCGCCGTCCCAGTTAGGGGAGGGTTTGGGTAGGCCGTCATTGTAAATAAGAATTTGTTCTTAACTGACTTGCCTAGTTAAATAAAGGTACAATAAAACATGTACTTTGATACGCATCGTGGGGATTAAGTACAGTAGTGAGCATATGCAATGCCTACACAAAAAAACTTGGTATTCCCATGTATACCTGCTTATACCCTCCATAAAACCACTGCACACAGACACACATCCCTCTGGCCTGGAATGGTCAGAATCAGCTCAAAAGCTGTGTAATTGAAAGCCTTGACTCTGCTGCTGTCAGACTAAACTGTGGAAAGGCAGAGGCAAAGGCAGTCCAGATGTGAGCCAAGATGTCCGCCGTTCAGCCTAATCAGATTGATTACACCTTTTTTCAATCACTTTGGTGCAATTTCCACAAGTATGTGATAGATTTTCACAACTCCAAGCAGAACATATCATCAAAATGGCTCGTGTTTCAAACCTCTAAGATAACAAATTCACAAAGTCACTTGTTTGCACCAAATTGCTCTTTCAACTTTAATAAATATTAAATCTAAGTACAGTATCTTCAGAAAGTATTCTCACCCCTTGACTTTTCCACATATAGTAGTTCCACATAAAGTTACAGGCCAAATTTAAAATGGATTAAATTGAGATTTGTCATCACTGGCCTAAACACAATATATATTTTTTGAAAAGTTTCCAAATGAATTAAAAATAAAAACCTGACATGTCTTGAGTCAATAAGTATTCCACCCTTTTGTTCTGATTTTTGAAAGACTACCTCAAATCAATACCCCACTCATACAATTCTCTGGAAGGTCCCTCAGTCGAGCAGTGAATTTTAAAAACAGCTTTAACCACAAAGATTAGAGGTTTTCCAATGCCTCACAGTTAAGGGCACCTATTGGTATTGGTGTGTAAAAAAGAGAGAGTCTCGGTTGAAGGACCCGTCTTGAAGCCTGACTGGTTAGGGTCAAGAAGATTGTTCTGAGAGAGATAACGAGAGAGTTGGTCAGAGACAGCACGCTTAAGTGTTTTGGAAAGAAAAGAAAGATGGGATACGTGTTTATAGTTTCACGTCAGATGACTCAAGTGTTGGTTTGAGGAGGGGTGCAACTTGGGCCATTTTGAAGTCAGAGGGGACTCAGCCAGTGGTCAGGATGAGTTGATGAGGGAAGTGAGGAATGGGTGAAGGTCTCCAGAGATGGTCTGGAGAAGGGAGGGGATGGGGTCGAGCGGGCAGGTTGTCAGACGGCCAGACCTCACTGTTCGCAGGATGTCATCTGGAAAGAGGGGAGATAAAGATCAAGGTGTAGGATAGTTCTGTGTGAGTGAGACCAGTGGACTCAATAGGCTGAGTGAATGAGTAGCAGATGTCGTCATCCTTTTTTTCAAAGTAGTTGACAAAGTCATCCACAGAGAGGGGGAGGGAGATTAAGTAGGGAGGAGAAGGTGGAAAAGAGTTTCCTAGGGTTAGAAATGGAAGCTTGAAGTTTAGTTGTAGAAAGTGGCTTCAGCAGCAGATACAGAGGATGTGAAGATAGAGAGGAGGGCGTGAAAGGATGATAGGTCCTCCAGAAGTTTAGTTTCCTTAATTCAGCACTGTTCTGTAAGCTTGCAATGAGTCACTCAGGCACCGAGCAAGAGGGGAGGGCCGAGCCGGCCAGGAGGAAAGGGGACAGTGCGAGTCATAGGATGCGGAAAGGGAGGAGAGTATGGTCTAGGAGGCAGAATCAGGAGACAGGAGGGAGAAGGATTTACCTGAAAGGAGAGATGGTAGGATGGAAAAGAGTAGTGGGAGAGAGCGTAGTTTGCAGCGGTGTATCCATCTGTATAGGAACTGAGTGTTTAGGGTTGGAGGAAAGGGAGACAGAAAAGGAAACAAAGTAGTGATCAGAGACCTGGAGGAGGGGTTGCACTGAGATTAGTAGGCAAGCAGCCTCTAGTAAAGATGCGGTCAAGAGTATTTCCTGCCTGGTGAGTTGGAGGGGTTTGGGAAAGGTCGAAAGAGATGAGGGGAAAGAAAGGAATCGAAGGCAAGTACAAAGAGCAGTGAGCCGTCGTCAGGAAATTAACTTATCAAGGTGTCAAGCTCATGGAGAAACTCCCAGGAGAAACTCCCTGACACCAGGTGTCAGTGACAGTGTGGAATTCAAATGAAAAGATGGGCAGGAGATGGACATATGAGTGAGGGGGAAGAGAAAATCTCCACCTGAGAAATGAGTAGACTTGTGCCACCACCACGACGACCAGATGCTCTTGGACTACGAAAGAAAATATCATTAGATGAAGGAAGAGCAGCTGGAGTAGCATTGTTCTCTGGGGTGATCCATGTCTCCGTCAGTGCCAAAATGTCAAGGGACTGAAGAGCAGCTGGAGTAGCATTGTTCTCTGGGGTGATCCATGTCTCCGTCAGTGCCAAAATGTCAAGGGACTGAAGAGCAGCTGGAGTAGCATTGTTCTCTGGGGTGATCCATGTCTCCGTCAGTGCCAAAATGTCAAGGGACTGAAGAGCAGCTGGAGTAGCATTGTTCTCTGGGGTGATCCATGTCTCCGTCAGTGCCAAAATGTCAAGGGACTGAAGAGCAGCTGGAGTAGCATTGTTCTCTGGGGTGATCCATGTCTCCGTCAGTGCCAAAATGTCAAGGGACTGAAGAGCAGCTGGAGTAGCATTGTTCTCTGGGGTGATCCATGTCTCCGTCAGTGCCAAAATGTCAAGGGACTGAAGCATTGGCTGAAACGAACTGGACATTCTTGACCACGGATCGGCAGTTCCAAACCCTGTCAGAGACCCAGAATCCCACATGAGTTGTGCGCGCAGCGTACACTAAATTATTAAAGGGTTGCAGCCAAGGGGTGGGGAGCGTCTGTAAAGCCTACAGGGGCATGGAAACAGTTATAGAAAACACACAGTTGACAAACCTCCAAAATAGCAAAATTAGATCCGTAAACAACTAGGTAAGATACTCAAATGAGAGAGAGTGGTGTGGAGCCTTAATCGCTTACGTTCCTTGAACAACTCGGCAGAACCGTCTTTGTTTCGGTGACAAAGCCACCACTGACACGACCACTGCTTACAGCTAGTTCTGAGAAACCAGGGGAGACTGCAGAACAAACACTCATTGCTAATTGCCGAACAGAGGTGGCGAGCACACCTCATGTACTAATTGCTGATTGCCTAGGAGAGGTGACATCACTCCCCGTCCAATACAGCCACTGATTACCAAAACAAGTCACAAATTTCCCCGCCCCTTGATCCTGGTTGATGTGTCAACAACTATGTGCAAATGATGAGCAGTCAGCAGTTCACACACCAAGTAGGCCACTGGGAAGATATGCAGCACTTAAAGTACATGTCCCTAGCTAGCAAAAAGACAGTACAAGACCAAAACAGATGAAGACAAAAAATAGATACTTATTACTCCTGGCGATATCAGGAGTCCTCTAGCTATAGAATTCATTAAATGTTTTTACACTACTTAAGCTGAACAGCGTACCACTTACCATTACTGGGTACTGGACTTCCTGACGGGCCGCCCCCAGGTGGTGAGGGTAGGCAACAACATCTCCTCCCCGCTGATCCTCAACACTGGGGCCCCACAAGGGTGCGTTCTGAGCCCTCTCCTGTACTCCCTGTTCACCCACGACTGCGTGGCCACGCACGCCTCCAACTCAATCATCAAGTTTGCGGACGACACAACAGTGGTAGGCTTGATTACCAACAACGATGAGACGGCCTACAGGGAGGAGGTGAGGGCCCTCGGAGTGTGGTGTCAGGAAAATAACCTCACACTCAACGTCAACAAAACTAAGGAGATGATTGTGGACTTCAGGAAACAGCAGAGGGAACACCCCCCTATCCACATCGATGGAACAGTAGTGGAGAGGGTAGCAAGTTTTAAGTTCCTCGGCATACACATCACAGACAAACTGAATTGGTCCACTCACACAGACAGCATCGTGAAGAAGGCGCAGCAGCGCCTCTTCAACCTCAGGAGGCTGAAGAAATTCGGCTTATCACCAAAAGCACTCACAAACTTCTACAGATGCACAATCGAGAGCATCCTGGCGGGCTGTATCACCGCCTGGTATGGCAACTGCACCGCCCTCAACCGCAAGGCTCTCCAGAGGGTAGTGAGGTCTGCACAACGCATCACCGGGGGCAAACTACCTGCCCTCCAGGACACCTACACCACCCGATGTCACAGGAAGGCCATAAAGATCATCAAGGACATCAACCACCCGAGCCACTGCCTGTTCACCCCGCTATCATCCAGAAGGCGAGGTCAGTACAGGTGCATCAAAGCTGGGACCGAGAGACTGAAAAACAGCTTCTATCTCAAGGCCATCAGACTGTTAAACAGCCACCACTAACACTGAGTGGCTGCTGCCAACACACTGACACTGACTCAACTCCAGCCACTTTAATAATGGGAATTGATGGGAAATGACGTAAATATATCACTAGCCACTTTAAACAATGCTACCTTAAATAAATGTTACTTACCCTACATTATTCATCTCATATGCATACGTATATACTGTACTCTATATCATCGACGGTATCCTTATGTAATACATGTATCACTAGCCACTTTATACTATACTATGCCACTTTGTTTACATACTCATCTCATTTGTACATACTGTACTCGATACCATCTACTGTATCTTGCCTATGCTGCTCTGTACCATCACTCATTCATATATCCTTATGTACATATTATTTATCCCCTTACACTGTGTACAAGACAGTAGTTTTGGAATTGTTAGTTAGATTACTTGTTATTACTGCATTGTCGGAACTAGAAGCACAAGCATTTCGCTACACTCGCACTAACATCTGCTAACCATGTGTATGTGACAAATAAAATTGGATTTGATTTGATTTGATTTGATTTGATTTAAACCCAGATACCATTTCATCACTTTACTTACACTGAACAAATGTTTTTAAGCAACATGCAAAAATGTCAATGATTTTACTGAGTTACAGTTCATATAAGGCAATCAGTCAACTGAAATAAGTGCATCAGGCCCTAATCTGTGGTTTTCACATGACTGGGCAGGGGTGCAGCCATGAGTGGAGCCAGACCCAGCCAGTAAGAATTAGTTTTAACCCACAAAAGAGCTTTATTACAGATAGAAATACTGGTCTCAGATGATCCCGCAGGTGAAGAAACTGGATGTGGAGGTCCTGGGCTGGCATGGTTACACGTGGTCTGCGGTTGAGAAGCCGGTTGGGCATACTGCCAGATTCTCTCAAACAATGTTGGAGATGGCTTATGGTAGAGAATTGAACATTCAATTATCTGGCAACATCTCTGGTGGACATAAACCATGAACTAAAAGGGGACTTACTGGAACCAAGACAAAGGTCCCCCAGAGAACATTCCCTTAGGAAATGTACGCAATGCTCTTAGAATGTTTTTAGAATGTCAGAGGGATAAAATCACGCCAAAACCCCTAAGCGATCTAATGGGAACATCACTGAATGTCCTCATGACGTCCCTTGTTCGCTGGGTTAGGACTGCACTGCCAGCACAATGGCATGTGGGAGGTTAGGTGGAAAGGCTCAGAGTACGATATTGTGATAGGGTCTGCTTTAAATCAAAACCAATACAGCTTCAGACTAAGACCAAGATATTCTTGTCCCCGATTTTGATCTAATATTAAAATCATTATTTTCCTTTTCAACTCTACTTCCTTCCATCGGATGAAACTGCCCCAAAAACGTCATATCAAAGCATCCAGAATGGAAAAAGTGGATACAAGCATTCTAAAAGGACAGCACCAGGTGGTCTTTTTAAGCCGGGCATAGATTTCAGACATTTAAATCGATTCAAGCGGGATTTGAGAACTGAGATAGCGGAGCCTGGGTTAAAGAAACCCACCATCGGGGAGAGGAAATGCTGTTCTCAATGACCTTACTGTTACCAGTAACAACCCTGCATAAAGTCTCTCTTCCTGATATCAGTCTGGTCTGGGCCTGAAACATCTAATTCAGCTCCCGTCCCAGGAACTGGCCTTCATTTCCTGTCTGTGCTGCAGCCATTGCCTATTAAAATTACACCCCACTGTCCCACCACCCCACCACATCCTCCTCATTCCCCTACGAGCAGCATCGCTCTGCTCCATTCCCAGTCCCCTTTGGGTGGATTCAGCTGGCCCCAAACACACACCCTGGAAGGTAGTGGAGCTGGAGAGGCTAACTAGGCAGATCACTGACTGATGCCTGCCTCGCAAGCTTTGCAGTTTAGGAGATTATGATCTGACACAATTCCGATTTTGAAAGAAGTTCAGGTAGAGTCGTGCAGATTATGTGGCTCAACAGAAAAAAAACTTGCAAAAGAAATATGTAACTTAATATATTTTAATGAAATGTTCATGAATGATATGCATAGCATGAATTTGGCACATTTGTAAAACTGTGGTTTCGGAGTCAGAGAAACCTCTTATTTTTTTCTCTTCCTGCTCAACTTACATCCTGCTGCACCCAAAAGAGCTCTTGTTCCATCATAAGAAAGTAACTCACAAACTCTGTGGCATAACATGTAAATGTAGTCAATGTTGATTCATAACCTGTATGAATAGCTGAATATCCTCCCTTCGGCCAGACACTCTCCAGCCAGCCAGTTTCTCCAGAGATCAGCATTAAATTGTAATTACTGGAAGCTTTCAACGTATACATTGTCACATCATCGTACAGTGAGTAGACCCTCAACAGAGATTGCTGTACATTAACCAGATGAAAACCCCTTTCCTTCAGTCCTCGGAAAGGTAAAAAGCATAATTTCTGGAAGTGTGAATAGAGACTGGTGAATAGCAAATATACTTACCCCCATGCACTCCACTCACCCTGTTATACACCGTTCCATGTCCGAGCACACAGATGGTATCACACAATAGTAGCACACATGCTCCGGCCCTTATATGAGATTAACATTGTTACTTTACAGAAAAGCTTGAGATTTCCTTAAATCCAGACTAAGGGGCTGAATCCCAGGAAGGCAGATAAAAATGATTTACATTTCAATGCATGACCCAGGTCATTAAAAACCAGGGTCTACTTTTCTCCTTTCTCTGAGTATGCATAAATGTTGAGCAAAATGCAGCCAGTGTTTAACATGTCCCCCAGTACTCTGTGCCTGTACTCTCCGGACACTCACAGAGAGGGGGCCTCCACATTAAAGGGAAACTTCACCACTTGACACTATTTGAGTTGTTTTTCCAGTGTCCCTACATAATTCTGATTGATGAGAGTTTTTTTCAGACATAATTATGCACTACGGCTGTATTTTTAAAACATTTTATGCCGGGAGAGTTCAACCAATCACGTCATCGGTTGATTGAGCCTATTGTCTGATCTTTAAATTAATGTAACATTTTGTAGCAATTACTGTGGCCTTTGTGTTTCGCCGATTGCACGATCATACTAGCAGTGAGTAGATATGGTTTTCCTTGTTCAATAACGACATTGGACTTGTCTCAATTATGTTCTTATCTGCAAATGATATACTGTAGGTTGACTCATTTTCCCTGGCTTTGTGAAGACCATAGCCTGACGGGAGCCCTACTTCCTTATTTCCACCCTCGAAGGCAGGCTTTTCAAAACGGGGGCGGTACTAGTTTACTGGTTCATTGGAGCTATGTTACCTTGCACTGTCTATCCTAGATTGCTAAATAATTAGCTACAATGGCTGCTTCCGATGATTCATGTTTCCAAGAAGAGCTGGATGATGAAACATTTTTTTAATGTAATTTAATATAGGAACATACAGCCCTATTTATTTGAGCCAGAATACACTGAAGGGTGTTGAGAATTGCGAGACAATCAAGCAGTGGCTGCAGCCTACATCAGCTGGACAAGCACTCAGGAGGGCAAATGACAAATGAGTAAGTTGTTTTGCTGTCGGTAGCTAGCTAGCATTATAACCTTTCTTTTTACACGAGGCAGAGTTGTTCAGTACAGTGCAATTAGGTGATTGATTCGGTCATAACGGGTTTTACTAGTACCACTTCAAGCCAAGCTAGCCAAGTTTAGCTAGCTATTTAGCTAGCTAACTGTGTTTGCTATACATAAATTGTACTGTAATCTAAAGTTATAGCTAGTTAGCTAACTAGCCTAGCTAGCCTCAGTGCCTCTCATTAGGAGAAATACTGTAGAAATGTTTTGATGATGATGGGGAAGAGTAAAGGAAGTGTAAGGATCGACGCTGGTAGATGAGAAGCAAGAACAGGAAGTGAACATTTAATTAGCAATGGACATGGAAGAGGGCAGGACAGCGTCTGGACATGAACACATAACTACATTAATACTGACACAGGGAAACAAATGGGGAAGCAGACAGAAATAGGGAAGGCAATCAACAAAGTGAACGAGTCCAGGTGAATCCAGGGAGCGCTAATGAGTATTGATGGTGACATGTGTGCGTAATGAAGGGCAGCCTGGCGCCCTCGAGCTCCAGAGAGGGAGAGCGGGAGCGGGTGTGACAATACCCCCCCGTCTAGGGGTGCCACCCGGCATTCCACCTGGGCGAGCCTGGCGGGCCGGATGAGGCATGGGCGCTGGACAAGCCGGCTAGGAGTAGAAGCCAGATGAACCAACAGAGGCATGGGAGCCTGGCGAGCCGGCTGAGGCTTAAAAACCTGACGATCCCACTGAGGCGTGTGAGCCAGACGAATCGGCTGAGGCGTGGGAGCCTGATGGTGCGACTGAAGCTTGACGTGGGGTGGGCGCCTGCCGAGCCCACCAAGGCAAGAAGACCTCTTGAGCCAGCTAAGGCATGGAAGCCCGACGAGCTAGCTGAGGTACTCCCGGTTTCCTCAGCGACGGCACCCAGACCCGACGTCACCAACCAAAACAAAAACTCTCTGATGCTTCTTTTAGTGGTGTCAGCATTCTGTAAGGATCGGCGCAGGTTGATGACAAGCAAGTACAGGGAGTGAACATTTAATTAGCAACGGACATAGGACAGCGTATGGACATGAACACATAACGACATTAACGTAGAAAAAGAAAACAAATGGGGAAGCAGACAGAAATAGGGAAGGCAATCAACAAAGTGAAGGAGGACAGGTGAGTCCAGTGAGTGTTAATGTGCGTAATGATGGTGACAGGTGTGCGTAATGGTTGGCAGCCTGGCGCCCTCCAGCGCCAGAGAGGGACAGTTGGTACAGGCGTGACAGGAAGGACTTTGGCTTTATAACTCGTATTAATCTTGGAGTAATATTCTACAGCATGCTGCTAAAGTAGGAATACAGACAGTACACAACGATTGCCCATGAATGTTTAAAGGCATTTTCATCTTTCTTTAACAGATAATACCGCTTGGATATAAAGAAGTTGATCCAGGCCTAGCCAATCCAGGCCTCCTGACCCCTCCTGTCTCAGCCTCCAGTATTTATGCTGCAGTAGTTTATGTGTCGGGGGGCTAGGGTCAGTTTGTTATATCTGGAGTACTTCTCCTGTCCTATTCGGTGTCCTGTGTGAATCTAAGTGTACGTTCTCTAATTCTCTCCTTCTCTCTTTCTTTCTCTCTCTCGGAGGACCTGAGCCCTAGGACCATGCCCCAGGACTACCTGACATGATGACTCCTAGCTGTCCCCAGTCCACCTGACCGTGCTGCTGCTCCAGTTTCAACTGTTCTGCCTTATTATTATTCAACCATGCTGGTCATTTATGAACATTTGAACATCTTGGCCAGTTCTGTTATAATCTCCACCCGGCACAGCCAGAAGAGGACTGGCCACCCCACATAGCCTGGTTCCTCTCTGGGTTTCTTCCTAGGTTTTGGCCTTTCTAGGGAGTTTTTCCTAGCCACCGTGCTTCTACACCTGCAATGCTTGCTGTTTGGGGTTTTAGGCTGGGTTTCTGTACAGCACTTTGAGATATCAGCTGATGTACGAAGGGCTATATAAATAAATTTGATATGATTTGAATTTGATTTAGTATATGTCACTGGTCACCCCCAAAGCCAATTCCTCCTTTGGTCGTCTTTCCTTCCAGTTCTCTGCTGCCCATGACTGGAACGAATTGCAAAAATCTCTGAAGCTGGAGACTCACATCTCCCTCACTAGCTTTAAGCACCAGCTGTCAGAGCATTTTACAGATCACTGCACCTGTACTTAGCCTATCTGTAAACAGCCCATCTATCCACCTACCTCATCCCCATATGGGTATTTATTTATTTATTTTGCTCCTTTGCACCCCAGTATCTCTACCTGCACATTCGTCTTCTGCCGATCTACAATTCCAGTGTTTAATTGCTATATTGTAATTACTTCGCCACCATGGCCTATTTATTTCCTTAACTTACCTCATTTGCACTCACTGTATATAGACTTTTTGTTTTCTTTTGTTCTACTGTATTATTGACTGTATGTTTTGTTTATTCCAAGTGTAACTCTTTGTAGTTGTATGTGTCAAATTGCTACGCTTTATCTTGGCTAGGTCGCAGTTGCAAATGAAAACTTGTTCTCAACTAGCCTACCTGGTAAAATAAATAAATAAAATCAGAATGAGCTTTTCCCCACTAAAGGGCTTTATTACAGACAGAAATACTTCTTAGCATCAACTTCTTTGTATCCAAGGGGAAATGCTGCATACCGCTATTTAAACTCGACTCGGTCTTGAGAGAAAATAAACTTTGTCTTAAATACAAGCCATGTCTATCTATATGCTATATTGACAGACAAATGTACTGTTTTATTGAAAAATATTTTGTTACCAACAAATTAAAGTTTAAATAATACACAAACTCCTTGCATCACTTGTTTTAGATTGAAGCCAGTTTAACCAAATACATTTCATGAATTTCAAAAAAAATTGATTCAGAAGTTGAATTCAACACTTTATTGGTTTCTGAAATGTTTTTGTCACATATATATATATATATATATATATACATATATATAAACAATGCAGTTGTTAGAATACTAGGCATTCTATATTATACTACAACATCAGTCTAGCTGAATATGGATGTTGTATATTGTGTTGGTTGAATTTTCACGGCAGGTTCCAGAATGTTCTTCAGCTGGTGAAACTATTCTTGTGTATGGGTATTTGCAGCTGGTTTAGCAGGATTTGGCGATGTTCTTCACCACCCACTGCTTCGACCTCTTGCAGAAGATGCGTATGTACTGCAAGTAAAAAATGAAGACTGATCATGAAGATGCATAACTATACCTTAAATCATGTTAATTTGTAAACAAAAAAGGGTACGGTAGACTGGTATGTGCTTTGTTCCACTTAGAGTCAATAAAGGGGCATTGAGATGGGCTGTTCGCAAAGATGTGCAAAGTTTGAGGGTGCTTGACTTGTACACAGTCTAGTCGAGTATTGTTGTGTATGAGCACCTACAGTTGTGCTTTTGAGTAGACAAGCACTGCCAACAACAGAGTGAATAGGCTAGAAGAGTATACTAACAGCACCTCTCCCCCACGCCAAAGACCTGATTGTAATGGAGTGAGAAGTTTGAGGAGCACTTGTCTTGTAGACAGTTTAGGGTATTTGTGATTTTGTTTTCTCAAGAGGGTATTGTCCTCCCAATCAAAAGATCAGAGAATGAATAGTACTGAAAGCATAAGCTACAGCTAGCTAGCACTGCAACACATACAATGTGGTGAGTAGTTGACTCAGAGAGAAAGACAATAGTTTAACAGTTTCAAGAAGTTAAATTCTTCCTAAAGAATCTATTCCTGTCAATAGATCATGCATGCTAACCTTCAGACAATACCCACCTCCATAGAGACACCATTCAGTCATCCACACCATACCCTCCTTACTAAAACCTATTTTGGTCCAATTTAGACTTCAAGCCTGCATGAACAATCAACTAATCCTTTAGTAGATTTTAGTAAGATTTTAAAAGGTGACTTAGACTAGTTCCTGGTGATGCCGCTGCAGATAATGCGATCAGACTCTAAATAGAACACATCATGTTAGTCACGTTAGACTCTGCGGAAGTTGGTTAGCTTGCAAAGTTACAAATGGCATCGCCAGATAGCAGCTGGCTCTGGAATGCTTTGGAATGTCTAGCCAGCATACTATGAAAGCTAGCTAAATGTTGTTTTAGATAAACAAATGTAGTTCGCTAGCTAGCTAGCAAGGTAACGTTAGCTATGTTATTCTCTGCTGCACTGATGTTGGCTGATCGGATGCCTTCTTAGAAGTGAAGGGGAAAATTGATGGAATAGCATCACTTTTCAACATTCAACGGCATGGCAACCCCATTAGTTGAGACTTCAGTTCCTTTTGAAAATCCTCAAACACAGACATTTTGATATTTCTCAGATCCATTGAATACACCTCCATGGGGCGGTGCTACGTCCTGAAATCGCTTTGGTTGTCTGTGTGTATCAGTCTGTCTATGTGTCTGTGTGTGTATGCTGGCTGTTTGGGCGGCTGTTTGGGCTGTATGAAGGTTGAGCTGAGCTCAGGGCCGCTGGCTGGGTCTCCAGTCTGGGCTGTCCTTCCCCAGAGTGTGACTGGGAAACGCGCACCACAATTCTCCAGTATGTTCGTCTGTCTGTCTCCGCACAGAACCACTGCATTACTCAGGCTTTTCCCCTCACAACACTTTTCCCCTCACATTTGTCAGATTCTCTCCCGGTCAAGCCGAGTTCACCTGTTCCCGAGTTGGAACCGGTTCAGGGAACAGAACAGAAAACTGGAAATAAAGAACATTTTCAAGGAACAGAATCGGAATCGGGAACGAAAGTGATCTATACTGTTCAACAAAACCATGGGAACTGGACAAAAGGAAAACCTATGTGAGAATGCTATTCATTGACTACAGCTCAGTGTTCAACACCATAGTGCCCTCAAAGCTCATTACTAAGCTAAGGACCCTGAGACTAAACACCTCCCTGCATGGCCAGGCACGACTCCAACACCATCATTAAATTTGCCCGATGACACAACAGTGGTAGGCTTGATCACAGACAACGACGAGACAGCCTATGGGGAGGAGGTCAGAGACCTGGCCATGTGGTGCCAGGACAACAACCTCTCCCTCAACGTGATCAAGACAAAGGAGATGATTGTGGACTACAGGAAAAAGAGGACTAAGCACGTCCCCATTCTCATCGACGGGGCTGCAGTGGAGCAGGTTGAGAGCTTCAAGTATCTTGTTGTCCACATCACTAACATGGTCCCAGCACACTAAGACAGTCGTGAAGAGGGCACGACAAAAGTTATTTAGGAGACTAAAAAGATTTGGCATCGCTCCTCAGATCCTCAAAAGGTTCTACAGCTGCACCATCGAGAGCATCCTGACTGGTTGCATCACTGCCTGGTATGGCAACTGCTCGGCCTCCGACCGCAAGGCACTACAGAGGGTAGTGTGAACTGCCCAGTACATCACTGAGGCCAAGCTTCCTGCCATCCAGGACCTCTATACCAGGCTGTGTCAATGAAAGGCCCTAAAAATTGTCAAAGACTCCAGCCACCCTAGTCATAGACTGTCCTCTCTGCTACCGCATGGCAAGTGGTACCAGAGCGCCAAGTCTAGGTCCAAGAGGCTTCAAAACAGCTTCTACCCCCAAGCCATAAGACTCCTGAACATCTAGTCAAATGGCTACCCAGACTATTTGCAGTGCTCTCCTCCCCTCACCCCCTCTTTACACCACTGTTACTCTAAGTTGTCATCTATGCATAGTCACTTTAATAACTCTACCTACATGTACATACTGCCTCAACTAACTGGTGCCCCCTCACATTTACTGTGTATCGGTAGCCCCCTGTATATAGTCCCGCTATGGTTATTTTACTGCTGCTCTTGAATTACTTGTTACTTTTCTCTCTTATTCTTATCTGTATTTTTTTTAACTGCATTGTTTGTTAAGGGCTCGTAAGTAAGCATTTCATTGTAAGGTGTTGTATTCGGCGCGTCCCTCTACCTCCAGTGGTGTAAAGTTAAAATACTTAGTTTGCTTTTTGGGGTTTCTGTACTTTACTTTACTATTTGCATTGTTTGACAACTTTTTATTTTACTCCAATACATTTGTAAAGAAAATATATACATTTTCTCTGACACCCAAAAGTTTTGGATACTCAGACAGGACAGCAATATGGTCCAATTCACGCACCTATCAATATAACGCATTGTCATCCCTCCTGCCTCTGTTCTGGTGGACTTACTAAACACAAATTAGGGGTTTGTAAATTATGTCTGAGTGTTGGAGTGTGGCTCTGGCTGTACATTTTTATAACAAGAAAATTGCATCGTCTGGTTTGCGTAATACAAGGAATTTGATGTATAGGATTTACTTTGATTTTTAACTTTTACTCAAGTATGACAATTTAGTACTTTTCCACCACTATACTTAAGCACATTTAAAACCAGATACTTTTAGAATTTTGCTCAAGTAGTATTTTGCTGAGTGACTTTCACTTTTACTTGAGTCATTTTCTATTAAGGTATCTTAACTTTTACTCAAGTATGACAATTGAGTAGTTTTTCCACCGCAGTCTCCTTCTCTCTCTGTGTGGAGGGAGGGGTGGGGAAGTAATGAAGCTTAAGTAAGACTGGTGTCTGGTAATGTAATATACACAAAGGCAGTGTCAGGTCTGGATCCAATAATGTGTCACATACCCCGTCTGGAACAGATTGGCCCAGATGATCTGATTGAACTCTTACAAGCCAGGACCCCCACCCAGCCTTAGCCGAGCCCAGTCCAGCCAGGCACAAGACAGCCTCTCTCCCTCTGCCTCTCACCCTGACCCACTGACCCCTGTAAGACCATTCATCCATCCAAGGCAGGACACTAAGACCCTGAGTCCCAACCATTAATTTGCCTCAACTCCACAACCCTGTCCACAAGCTTGGAAACGATGGTAGAGTGCCTTTGGCATCAGACAGGGAATTGACAGGTGCACTCTCAATATTAGCTAACTTGTTTTCTTGTTAGAAATCATTCTACAAGTAATTAGTTGGTTCAAATACTTGAGGCAGGTAATACAAAGGGCACATTTTTGTTTAACCAATTTACCAAGACCGACTGATATTCAGCCATTTATTATAGGGAGTTGGGTGTAAGTTGAGCCAAAGGTACCCCTTTGAGCCACCTTTATTTCTAGGAAACTTTACACAAAATGTGTAATTTGACCAAATAGTTAGGAAGAGGTCATCATTTCATGGAGTCTGTGAAGGAAGAAACCACATGGAAAAAGTGGTAAGCAAGTTAGGTCTAAAAACAATAGTCAAAGGAATGTATTGTGTTAGGGGTTTTATGATGCTTGCATGTAAAAAAAAATGTTGATCATTCAAAGATTGCTATATCAGTTGGGGTCTCTGTAAGCTCAACATGAGGTCCTAAACATAGCATAAAAGTGTATCTGTGTGGGCTAATATAGTCAAAATGTTTGCCTCGGGGTAAATTAAAACCAATAGTTGAGCAAATGGCATGTTGAGAAAATGTAAGGGTTTTCTTCCCAGGCGTAACGCAAAGTATTATCGCTGGGAGATGAGGTAACAACAGGGCCTGGCCTATGTTAAAAAGTACGATGTGTTTGTTAGGTGTTAAGCCTGTGTTAAAAAATACAATACTAGTTAAATAAAGGTTCAAGGCGGCTTAACTAACCCTGTCCTGCAGCTAAACTTACCCCATACCCTGAATTCAGATTATTTCCAGGGATACACAACATCCTGAAATATACTGTATGTAAATATCTTTGTCAGAAAGAATACTGTATTTCCCTTGAATGTAAAAAAAAAAATCTAAACTTACCCCACTCTCCCCTACATAGGTTCCAAAAAAGGACAAAGCAAGCACCTCAATGAACATGTCCGGTATCATGTTCCTAATGAGCAATTGTGGTGGGCTGGGCCCCGTTTAGAAAAGTAGCGTTATCAGATATTTGTAGCTGGGGAGACTAACAGTGTACTGGGTCGTAATTTCAGACAGGGATTATAGAGTGGCAGGAAGCGTGATGCTGGAGAGGCATGTGTGTGAATTTACCGCCCTGCTTCTGGCTCCCTGGGCCCAGCCTCAGGCCCACACAGAGCGCCTTGCCTGGGGGCCTGGAGTTGCTGCTGCATGGAGCTCTGTTGATTGAGATAGAGAAAGAGAGAGAGAGCTTATAGTTTCACCTCTAGTTTTCACTGTGTGTGGGCCCACGCACCCCTCTGATTTGCTGTCCTTTATCCCGGCTTTCCAAAATAGAGGAAACATTTTGTTCCTGTCCTAGCCTGTGGGAAATAGAAATGAGGGAGCGAGAGGAAGAAAGAGAGAAAGACTCCACGGCTATTAATACAATTCCACCTAAAATCTTCCCTGTCCTCCCACTCAGAGGAAGCTCCTAAAGTGAACATGTCTTAGGGCCTGCATGCAAGGTCAGCAGGGGAAAAGGGGGAGCAGACCGTGGAATGAGAGACAAGGGAAAAGGAGTAAAAAAAATAGTAAAAAAGCTCTGTGAGTGTTAACCTCTCTGCCCTCCCATCACCCACTACCATTCTGACATTCTGAGATGAACAACTCACCCATGTAGGGCCATTCTACACTCCCAGGAAGAGTGTTCTATGCTATTTTATGCTATTTTACCAGTAGGTTTCCTGAATGAGAAAGCCTCCTTGTCAAAGATAATAAAACAGAAACACTATATTAAATACTGCAGTAATGTCTGCAGAAACACTACAGTAAATACTACAATCTGTAAAATCACTACAGTAATTACTATAGTATATGCTACAGTTTTATTTTACTACAGTATTTATAATATAGTTAACTGTAAACACTACAATACTTACTACAGTAAATACCACAGTATTTATGCCATAGTACACTACAATATTTTTTTTATGTGGGATGCGCCATAAAATGTCACTCCATTTCTCAGAGTTACTGTTTGGTTCCTGTGCTCTGGTTTTGTTAGGGCCTGTTCTCCTGTGGTGCCTCTTCCTCCTTGTCTCCCTGTACACAGGTCTAGTACTCCATCATATCCTTACAACTACTTCATATCCATATCTCAGAGTTTGGCTGTCGTTACTCAACAAACAAACTACAGTATTCTGTAGTAACATATTAATGATCAGCCAAGGCACTGTTAAGTATTGAGAAATTACGTTTTGATGTTGTTGTTTTCGTTCTCATCCATTTCTCTCCAAACTACATCATGTCAAATGTTGTTGAGCCTCTAAGTATCCTGGGAAGTGTGTGATTGGTGGCAGGGCAGGCTAGACAGGAGATAATAATTCTGCCGTGCTTGAGAGAGACGGCTGGTGTGCGGCAGAAACCCATAGAGACCCATCCAATACGTGCGCTGGGAAGGGATTTTTCACTAATCAAAAGTCAATTTGCTTGTTTCGGGCCTCCTTGAAATGCAACCTAACCCAACGAGCTGGATTTATGATGTGCCTGCCAGCTTTTCCCTGGCGCAAATCTCCCAGTAACACGCTCCCCTCTCATAGCAGAGCGGAGTGTAGCCCACATGGCCGGCCACAGCTGGCTCTGATTACAGACCCATACAGTAGCCATTCTTTTTCACTAACCCCCCTCCCTGCTCAGTGACGCTTATTAGAAATGTAACATACTGGTCTTCGAGTTTGTTGCAGATTTATGTGTCACAGGTGCTCTCTTTAAAAAGCATGCAGTGGTTACCCAACGCACCACTGACAACAAATCTAATATGAGAGGTGCATGACTAATATTGATTTTTGAAATATTGTCTGGTTACCCAAAATATGTGTACCCAAAAAATGCAACACATGATTTTGATTCCGGAAATCTGGGCAGGCTATGAAAAATATGCATTTTATTTAGGCAGTGAGAGTTTTAAAAGTTTTCATTTTCTTCATACAAAACAGGTTTGCTGTAAATCTGAAGTAAATCATTTTTCAAGGAATCTCCTTGTGGCTTTGACTATCAGAATGTGCATGGTATGCAGTGTTCTTTATGTACTTTGTTTTGTGTGTAAAAAACATACATTTCATCATTTCTATAGAAATTCTCTCTATTACAAATGGTAAGCATAAAAAAATTATTGGCGGTAGAGAGGGAGCCTAGTCAGTGTTTACCCTTCTTTTTCCTTGTGCCTGGCTTAGGCTACCCCGAGGCGGGTGCACTTGGACTGGGGCAGGAGGTTGGGTGAGAGGGGGCATAGCCAGGCAATTCACCCGCCTCACGTTTCCTTCCATTGCTTCAGTTTGCACTCTTGGTAAAATATCTCATTTTGAAATACATTATTTTTTTTTTTTACGTCTAGCTTGCAAGCCAAGTTCTCAAAAATTATGACGGTTCAACCAAACCTTTGCAATTGTTACATTGATACAAATGAACGAAGGTATAATGAAATTAGTCTGTGTATTACGCGTTGTTTGGAACCAATACAGAACCAAACCAATACAGTCCTCTATTGTATCACAATACTAAACCTTTGTGTTTGAGTGAGTGAGTGAATGAGTGAGTGAGTGAGTGAGTGAGTGTATCAGGGCTTGACTCCTGATGGACTCTGACTGGTACCTGGTGTGTCTGCTGCCTGTCTGTCATCACTAGACAGTCTGAGCTGAACGTGTGTCTGGGTGCTGCTCGCTGGCCCGTCGTCTCACCCAGGGTCTGTAACTCCTGCCAACACGCATGCAGCCCTGTCTGGGTAGATCACACGACTCCTGGCCAGAATACTGGAACCATAGCGGAGACATAAAATGACTTCTGACCGACGCTTGGCTGGAAGAAAGCATGGAAACATTTAAGACACGTGGAATATAAAGTGCTGTTGTCCAGGAGGCCAGGCTGTAGTAACATATAACGTGAGGTGACGAGTGCAAGGGCCTATCAATCTCTCTCTCAATTCAATTCAATTCTATGGCCTTTATTGGCATGGGAAACATATGTTTACATTGCCAAAGCGAGTGAACTAGATAATTAGCAAAAGTGAAACGAACAGTAAACATTACACTCACAAAAGTTTCAAAAGAATAGAGACATTTCAAATGTTATATTATGGCTACGTACAGTGTTGTAACAATGTGCAAATAGTTGAAAATGGGGAGTAGAAGAGAGGACTGAGGCCGATAGGAACACTCCTCCTGGGAGTCTGCATGCTGCAAAACGGCCATAGATGGATGAGCTCATCTCAGAATCTCACAATGGCAGTGGGCAGAGAGATTAAAACTCACAGAATTTTTTTACACATTTTTTCCTCCTTTATCCTTCTCTCTCTTTCCACAGTATGCTCCCCATTTTCCCCTGCTGACCATGCATGCAGGCACTAAAACATGTTCACTTTAGGAGCTTCCTCTGAGTGGGAGGACAGGGAAGCTTTTAGGTGGAATTGTATTAATAGCCGTGGAGTCTTTTTCTCTTTCTTCCTCTCGCTCCCTCATTTCTCTTTCCCACAGGCTAGGACAGGAACAAAATGTTTCCTCTATTTTGGAAAGCCGGGATAAAGGACAGCAAATCAGAGGGGTGCGTGAGCCCACACAGGGGGAAACCAGAGAGGTTAAACTATAACCTCCACCTCTCCAGCCTTCGCTCTCTCTCTCTCAATTCAATTC
Organism: Oncorhynchus mykiss; assembly: GCF_057628025.1. NCBI lineage: Eukaryota > Metazoa > Chordata > Actinopteri > Salmoniformes > Salmonidae > Oncorhynchus > Oncorhynchus mykiss. The sequence continues at coordinate 71,616,781 of NC_143029.1, forward strand.
AAAGGGCATTTACAAAGCAAGTGAAATAGATAATAAACAAAAGTGAAACAAACAATATAAAATGCACAGTAAACATTACACTCATTACACTATGGTAATATACAGTGTTGTAATGACGTGCAAATAGTTAAAGTACAAAAATTATTTCCAATGGGTCTTGTAATTATATTTTTGTTTTCTCATGATTTGGTTGGGTCTCTCTCTCTCTCTCTCTCTCTCTCTCTCTCTCTCTCTCGCTCTCTCTCTCTCTCTCTCTCTCTCTCTCTCTATGTCTCTCCAGTGTCCAGCTTGACCTCTTGTTTTATAGGCCTCTCACCCCTCTGTCGTGTCCCTCCCCTGCCCTCCCCTGTTGCGTCTCCTCTCCTTTCTTTGTCTCTGTGCTCCTTCATCTCTCCAGTTACGTGGCACCACACCTTCTGGTTGTTACCCCCCCCCCCCCCCCCTCCCTCCCCAAGCTGAGGGGTGACACTCGATGCCTTTCATGTGGCCTTGGCCCCTGTTCCCCCCTGGTTCCTCCTGCCTGTTGAGCTGATCCGTGGGGCATGGGTCCCAACCCCTCCCTGGGTGATTGATGGCCAAGGTGCCCTCTCCACTCGCCCCCCACGCCCCACCCCCGGCCAGGGGGACGGCATAGTGTTTCATGAGCTCAGCTGTGTGGCGCCCGGGAACTGCACCTCCAGTCTCCAACACAGGCCAGGCACCAGGCACCACTCTCTGTCCTCTGTCTGTCTAACCCCACACAGCACGACTCCCTGGGGGACACAAAGCATGCGTGACCTCCCGTTAGACCCACCTCTGGATCCCTGTGTATAGCGCACACACATTTGTACAAAGACACACACGCACCGACCCTCACTGTGGTGACTATACCATCACTTTACCTCTCTGATAGTCATCCTTCACTCTTCTATATCCCCCAAAAACTGTTACATCCAGTATCATCTACCTTATGTTTAGATGGCCTGAGAGTGTGACCTCATACCTTTTCTATTTCCTTCCTCACCCAACCCCTTGCCCAACTCACCCTCACCCCGCCCTCACCCATCAACAATCCTCCCTCACCCCATATCACCTATCTCACCTGACCCCTCCCCTAGGGGCTACTGAACGGGTGTGCCCTGTCTCAGGGGGAATTCCAAGAAAGGGGGAGCTCTCTCACTTCAGTCTCAGGAGGAATCTGAGGACACTGATAGTTCTTATCGCGTTGCTGGAGATACAGTAGCACCACCTGTTGGGATGGTACTGGAGCGAGGATTGGAATCCATTCTGATAACCGACAGCTCCACAGAGACCTGATACTCCCTGGTCCACAGGATCGAATGCTCACTACTGCCACTCACCAGCCAGCTGTCAATCAGATCCTACACGTATACGAAGACAAGGGGAGGAACAGTTGGGTGTAAAGTTAGTACCTTGAATCAGTGACATCTATACCTAAGGTTTGGGATACTGATTGTATCTCGGTGCATATCTCTTTCATTAGTTTATGAACAGTGCATTCAGAAAGTATTCAGACCACGTAACTTTTTCCACATTTTGTTACGTTACAGCCTTGTTCTTAAATGTATTAAATTGTTATCGTTCCTCATCAATCTACACACAATACCCCATAATGACAATGCAAAAACAGTATTTTTGAAATTTCTTCAAATTTATACAAATTATAAAACAGAAATATCACATGTATATAGGTATTCAGATCCTTTACTCAGTTTTTGGTTGAAGCACCTTTGGCAGCGATTACTGCCTCAAGTCTTCCTGGGTATAACGCTACAAGCTTGGCTCACCTGTATTTGGGGAGTTTCTCCCATCGTTGTCCTGTTTGAAGGTGAACCTTCGATCCAGTCTGAGGTCCTGAGCACTATGGAGCAGGTTTTCATCAACGGTGTCTCTGTACTTTGCTGCATTCATCTTTCCCTCAATCCTGACTAGTCTCCCAATTCCTGCCTCTGAAAAACATCCCCACAACATGGTGCTGCCACCACCATGCTTCACTGTAAGGATGGTGCCAAGTTTCTTACAGACGTTACACTTGGCAATCAGGCCAAAGAGTTCAATCTTCATTTCATCAAATCAAAGAATCTTGTTTCTCATGGTCTGAGAGTCCTTTAGATGCCTTTTGGCAAACTCCAAGTGGGCTGTCACTACTGAGGAGTGGCTTCCATCTGGCCACTCTACCGTAAAGGCTTGATTGGTGGAGTGCTGCAGAGATAGTTGTCCTTCTGGAAATTTCTCCCATCTCCACAGAGGAACTCTGGAGCGCTGTCAGAGTGACCAACGGCATCTTGGTCACCTCCCTGACCAAGGCCCTTCTCCCTCGATTGCTCAGTTTGGCAAAAAAATGTTGGTACTCTTCCTCAGATCTGTGCCTCCACACAATCCTGTCTCGGAGCTATACAGACAATTCCTTCGACCTCATGGCTTGGTATTTGCTCTGACATGCATTGTCAACTGTGGGACCTTATGTAGACAGGTGTGTGCCTTTCCAAATCCAATCAATTGAATTTACCCCAGGTGGACTCCAATCAAGTTGTAGAAATATCTCAAGGATTATCAACGGAAACAGGATGCTCCTGAGCTCCATTTCAAATCAAATCAAATCAAATTTATTTATATAGCCCTTCGTACATCAGCTGATATCTCAAAGTGCTGTACATAAACCCAGCCTAAAACCCCAAACAGCAAGCAATGCAGGTGTAGAAGCACGGTGGCTAGGAAAAAACTCCCTAGAAAGGCCAAAACCTAGGAAGAAACCTAGAGAGGAACCAGGCTATGTGGGGTGGCCAGTCCTCTTCTGGCTGTGCCGGGTGGAGATTATAACAGAACATGGCCAAGATGTTCAAATGTTCATAAATGACCAGCATGGTCGAATAATAATAAGGCAGAACAGTTGAAACTGGAGCAGCAGCACAGCCAGGTGGACTGGGGACAGCAAGGAGTCATCATGTCAGGTAGTCCTGGGGCATGGTCCTAGGGCTCAGGTCCTCCGAGAGAGAGAAAGAGAGAAGGAGAGAATTAGAGAACGCACACTTAGATTCACACAGGACACCGAATAGGACAGGAGAAGTACTCCAGATATAACAAACTGACCCTAGCCCCCCGACACATAAACTACTGCAGCATAAATACTGGTGGCTGAGACAGGAGGGGTCAGGAGACACTGTGGCCCCATCCGAGGACACCCCCGGACAGGGCCAAACAGGAAGGATATAACCCCACCCACTTTGCCAAAGCACAGCCCCCACAACACTAGAGGGATATCTTCAACCACCAACTTACCATCCTGAGACAAGGCTGAGTATAGCCCACAAAGACCTCCGCCACGGCACAACCCAAGGGGGGGGCGCCAACCCAGACAGGATGACCACATCAGTGACTCAGCCCACTCAGGTGACGCACCCCCTCCAGGGACGGCATGAGAGAGCCCCAGTAAAGCCAGTGACTCAGCCCCTGAATAGGGTTAGAGGCAGAGAATCCCAGTGGAAAGAGAGGAACCGGCCAGGCAGAGACAGCAAGGGCGGTTCTTGCTCCAGAGCCTTTCCGTTCACCCTCCCACTCCTGGGCCAGACTACACTCAATCATATGACCCACTGAAGAGATGAGTCTTCAGTAGAGACTTAAAGGTTGAGACCGAGTTTGCGTCTCTGACATGGGTAGGCAGACCCCAGACCCATTTCGAGTCTCATTGCAATGGTTCTGAATATCTGTTTCTATTTTAGCAAAAAAAATCGAATAAGCTGTTTTCGGTTTGTCACTATGGGGCATTGTGTGTAGATTCATGAGGATTTTTTTTTATTTAATCAATTTTATAATAAGGCTGTAAGGTAACAAAAAATGGAAAAGTCAAGGGGTCTGAATACTTTCCGTATGCACTGTATGCTCAGGTTGGATGTTGCTCAGTGCTGCGCTTTGTGAATATTCATTCATATTTTATGCTCAAAGTTATCATCATTTTGTGTACTATTTCTCAGATTTTGTGTACTACAGTATACCACAAATATTTGAAAAATGATGTGTTCATCTGTGTATAGCCAGAATGAGTATATACGTAACTTCAAGCAGTAACTGCGTACCGACCCTACATTTCATAAGACTTCTCAGAAAAATGTCAGAGTTCTCTGGAAATCTGAGAGTAACCCAATTGCTGCTCGGCAATGCTGAAGGGGCAATCCAAACTGAAATGAAACCAGATCGGCCATGTAAGAATAGAGCTCCAATGAAAAGACATACAATACAGTCAACTCAACCAGTGTTGCCTGCTTGACAGCAAATGAAATATCATGTGCCCAGCTGTTGCTTTGACAGTGAAGCTGTTGCCGAGGGAGATGGGGACCCATCTAGTAAATCATGAAGAAGGACGTTCCAGTTGCTCCTGATGTCTGTGGTTTGGAATGGGGGACGACGTTGAGACATATACCATAGCTGCGTCTGAAAACCTGTCATCGGATGTACATGTATTATTATTCTGTTCACACATGGGTTAGTAACATATATGTCTCTAGCTGCCAAGTCACTGACTCACTCACTACCATTTCCCCTGTACCAGCTTAGATTTTTTTATTGTTAAATATTCCCTACATTTTATATTTAATCATCATTTTATGAAAAAATACAGTGAAAAAAAACGTGCCGTTGACACTTTTTTTGCTTTAAATAATCTCATGACAATGTAGGTTATTGTAGTATTGGTCATTTAGTCCACACTGGGTCTCTACAGACATGGATGCTGGAAATATTCTTTGGGAAAAAATTAAGATGAATTCAAAATGCACATGTGTGTTTTGCAGAGCCGCCGTAAAATTAGTGGCAAGACAGAATTTTTAAATCTGGTGTGGCGCCAGATATTTATTAGAAACTCGTAGAAAAATGTTTTATAATGAAAAGAAAGCAGGTGTTTCTTATTGGACAAGTTGACGTAGTACCTCCTCCAATTTTAGACCATTTTCCTTTGTTTTGTCTAGAGAATGCAACCCTGTCCCTGGGATTCCACGCGGTAACCCCCATGCTCGCTGCGACAGGTGGATTCACTTGTCAGTCACAGTAATCTCCTAGCTACAGCCTAGAGAGCCTCATCCGCCACACCTCTCAACAACTATGTTTGGTTGCATCAGCACATTGTTGTTTGACTCTGCAATTGGTTTATTTCTTTGCTCACACTCCTCTCCTGCCTGTCTGGTTGCCTGACTCATGAGAGAGCGAACACAAACAAAATATTTCATGTTAAACAAGGTATGTGTTCATAAAATCAGTTAATAAAATCAGTTTACTCAACCTCTAAAACTAGCTAGAAATATCAAATCTATAGCTACCTAACAAAACTACTAACATTAGCTTTAGTAGCCTAGCTAGCTAGATAGTTAGCTAGCTAACATTACCTAGATAGGTTGATGCAATCATGCAGCCAACAGCTAACATTCTAAATTTAGACTCACAGAATAAATGTGTTTGGCACAGGTTAAAGAAAAGGAAAACAAATGTCTGTTGCTACCCAAGCCAAAGAATACTGAAGTTCTTGAAAAGGTTTGTCAGCCAGTTTGTTAGTCTAGTAATGTTGCCATATGTGACTTGTTTCAGGAAACTAGGCGTATGTCTCACATCACTACTTCACAGGAGAGGTATTTGATCGTAAACATGTATTTTTTTTATCAAAATTCATTTTTTAGCAGAAATGCATTCTGGACCATGTGAACTTTCCTGTGCCTTAATAACAAACTTAGATTAAAACATTAGCTACTACAAAAGTTTTGCTACTTTTCAAAACAACATTGATGCCCTGAATTTAGCAGGCGCTATCAAAAGATCAGTTGGATAAAGTGATGGGCTACTTTCAGCACACACCACAGTCAATTTGAACCAGAGTGACTTGGCCAAACAAGCTGTAGCTACAAACAAAACAGAGTTAAAAGGTTCCAGTCTGGTTCTAGTCTGCCGTAAAGTGTTCATCCATGAATATGGGTAGGAGTCTAGCTGCATTTTCAGATATAAGTTTCTAATTTTGTCAGAAAGTAATTTTCATTGAAGTTAAAGTGTACTGTTAGTTAGCTAGTGAACGTTTTGTGTATGATCTGTGCAGTAATATTTATCGAATCAGAACCCCATTTGCTTTGCTAGTTATAGCCTAAATGTTAGCTAGCTAATGTAGCCGATGTGAAATGGCTAGCTAGTTAGCGGTGGTGCGCGCTAGTGGCGTTTCAATCGGTGACGTCACTTGCTCTGAGACCTTGAAGTAGTGGTCCCCTTGCTCTGCAAGGGCCGTGGCTTTTGTGGAGTGATGGGTAACGATGCTTCAAGGGTGACTGTTGATGTGTGCAGAGCGTCCCTGGTTCGCGCCCAGGTCGGGGCGAGGGACGTGAAGTCTATACTGTTACACTAACATTGAACCTAGTTTGTTAGTTTTAGCTACCTGCAGATTCATACTACAGCTATGACAATGCTTGTATTGGTAGTAGTATGAGTTGGCATTATGCCGGTTCATTGTTTAGCTAGCTAGCTACGTGTCTAAACAAAAGACTCCACTTTGGCTGGTGTGTCTAAGGGTGATTACGGCCATCTATTGTATTTCATGAACATGAACGTGTACATGTCTAGACAATAGTGAACCATCCACTTAGCTAGATGTTGCTGAGGGGAAGTCATAGCATTTCCTTCACGTGACCCATCAATTTAGACTAGTGTGTCAGGTAAGCGTCATTTAATCATTATTACATATTTTTATCTGGACACTTTCTGTTTTTGATATTGCTACTATGCAGGTAACCATTTCAGTGTACCGTTTACACCTTCTGTATCCTGTGCTTGTGACAAATAAACTGGGATTTGATATAGCGTGTGTTTACCACATGGCCTCACATGTGAATCCTTAGATAGATGGGTGGGGCTAAGGCTTAAGAAGGTGTAAACTATGTTGAATGGGTTTGGACAAAGAAGAGCTCTCCAGTAGGTGTACCAAAATATTCAAGGGTAATTTTCTCAAAAGTAGGGTTCCAAGTTTATCATCTTTCAAAGCAAAATTACTTTCCCAATGGTCCTCAACTGCAGTGTTGATACCATTTTCTAGCACGGAGTCTCTATTTTTATCCAATGTAAATAACAGCATTTCAAATTTTGCTACATAAGAATGAATCAAGGCGGTTGGTCACATATTATTATTTTATTTCCATTGCTGGTGGTAATTCACAAATGTTTATGGTGCAAATTTTAGTCTTAAAAATAGAAACCTACAAATTCCGCCACAGAGCAGACAATATGGACACATTTGTCCAACCATAACAAATGGATGGCTACTGCAGAAAGAGGGAATTTATTCATTCTAGCACCACCATAACTTTCACAAATACAGAGGCAGGCAGCCATCATGGCGTCAGTCTTTTTCGTCTAGCCAGTGCATAGTGACACCTACTGATATGAACTAGTAATGCAGGTTTCGTTATAATAGAGTGCAATAGAATTTATGACATTCAATAAAATATACTTCATGAAAGTTGATAAATTAATTTCAGTGAAATGGTTGAAAGTAGTTAATTTAATAATTAAATATATGGATTTTTACAGACAATCAGTTCCCTTTAGTGAGCACCAGGGAACCAACCTCTGGTGGGCCAGATGGAGACCTGGACAACAAAAACAAAAACTTGCTTACGAAGTATGCTGTGTATAGTGTTAATTAAATTTAACCTTGCCTTACATAAAGCTTAAATAATAAATAATTGCAGAAGAGCACTGTAATCAGATTAAGAAATAGGTTTTATGACATAACATTTAAATACTTTTCTACATTTCGGTTCTATTTTTCAAAGTCCACTGCTTAACTTTGGTGTGTGTATAGATTGAAATGAATGTTTAAAGGTCTAATGCAGCCATTTTTTTTATCTCAATATCCACTGATTTCTGAAATACCTTTATATGATTATTTTCAATCATTGTTTATTTTAAAATGACAAAAATAACCAAGAATAGCTTCTTATCAAATAGCAATTTCTCAAGCAAGAATTTTGTTGAACTGTCTGGGAGTGGTGTGAGTGGGGAGGGGAAAACTGAAAACTAATGACGTAGTAACCATTCTCATTGTAATTCTCAGCCCTGCTATAGTACTTCACTAAACAACAGAGTATGTCCATTGAAGTAGTTGTCTCTGGCTCTTTTGATATCAGATTCAGACTGAATAGTAACAATGTCTGTGGTAGTTTGAAAGGGTTTGATCTGCCTTAGTAGGTCAGGAGTTTTTCCAATTCACATGCCCCGACAAGAAAAACCTTTTGAACCTTTAGTGCCAACTCTGGTGTTTTGTGTACAGTATGTACAGTATGTTTTCATCACAATATGTGATCTGGATTGCTTTTTGATTGAGATGGTTAATGTGGGTTAGTGGAGGTCTAGTTTTTCCCTCTTTCCAAGGTTATTTAAACTAAACCAACCATGCGCTTGAACGTCTCAAATCCCTTATAGCATGGGCCACAGTATAATGCCTGTCAGAGAGAACGCTGCTTTGCATGTAGTCTGATTATTATCTGCTACACAAATTGTTAACATCTGGGTTGTTCACGGCTGACGGTCTCATAGATTATGTATTGAAACTGTTGGAATGTGGACGATTACCGCTTTCACTTTCTCACAAAAATCCTAATATAGTTTACATGATATTTTCTCTTGAAAATCCCGGTTTAAAGCTCTAGCAGATAAACAATTTGCTTCTTTCTTTCTCGCAGTCCATGGATAGCGAAGGATCCGGGGGAAAAAATATGTCCTGTCTAAAGGTTTTAAATATATTGACAGTACATTACATTTGGAGTTATCGTTTTCTATGATTTAATTTGCAGCTACTATGTGGCTAATTGAGTTTTTACGAGGCTTCACACAGGTATATAAAATGTGTGTTGTACCACCCACCTCTAAGGTTTATTGAAGGTTCAATTGTACCAGACCTAGGCCTGCCTTACTATGTCTCTATTGTGATGTGGGGGTCAGGAAAAGGGGAAACCACGAAGAGGTCAGCCAGCAAACTGTTTGAGCATTGAAACGTAGTTTCCTCTATTAAAATAAGAAATCTATTAGTGATTCATCATAAAATACGTTATGGCTAAGAATCCATACCATAAACACTGCATTATAATTCAATGAGTTGCTATATGAAATATATATTTTTGTACTTTGTTTATATTTCTACAGGGCATACACTTGTTTGCTAATCATCTTATTTTTTAAATGAGTGAACTAAGTGACAGACAAGACGTATGTGTAGGCCTCCATATGTATGAATCTGTGTTCAAGGGAGTCTAAAAGAGAGAGAACAGAAGGAAAGAAAAAGTGAGAGAAGACAAATGACTTGGGAGGAGTGTGGCTGTCTTCTTGTCAGAAGCCTGGGAGCACCTTGCCAGTGGTCTAACAGTTTAACCCATAATTATCACAATTAAAATAATACTTATATTTACACAGTTGAAATTGCTTCCAAATGGATTTTCACATGCACAGAAAGAGAAGAACAAACACATGGCATGGTTGGTTTCAGAATTTTTGACACCAAAATTTTAATTTGCCTAGGATTCAAATTAGTAACCTGAGAGAGTTTATGTCTGTTGCCATATATTACAATATTAGATCTCCACTGTTAGAAACTGAACTACTGAGTCTGGCTTGTACGTTAGAGTTCCGAAGGAGGAATTCATACTTGTTTCATGTTTTGGTGATAAATAACCATTTTGGTGCTAAAACATGCTCTTAAAATGCATGCTGGGAATTACCCATGTGCTTTGTTAGGCTTGACTCCAGAGTCTGACTGCAGACCAAACAAGTCCTATGTTTCTGAAACCGCAAAGAAGCTTCAGAACTTCTTGTGGACTAGAGATCACACAGGTCAAAGTAAGACTGGAGGGAGTGGAAGAGGGGGTATATGGAGACTGTGTGTGTGTGTGTGTGTGTGTGTGTGTGTGTGTGTGTGTGTGTGTGTGTGTGTGTGTGTGTGTGTGTGTGTGTGTGTGCGTGTGCGTGTGTGTGCGTGTGCGTGAAAGAAAGATCTCCAATGTATCTTATTTTATCCTCTACAGCTTTGCGTGTACTGTATATACAGTGCCTTCAAAAAGCATTCAGACCCCTTGACGTTTCCACATTTTGTTACGTTACAGACTTGTTCTAAAATTGATTAAATTGTTTTTTCCCCTCATCAATCTACACAAAATACCCTATGAGGCAAAAACAGGTTTTTAGAATTTGTTGCTAATTTATAAAAAATAAAAGACCCTTTACTCAGTACTTTGTTGAATCACCTTTGGCAGGGATTACAGCATAGATTATTCTTGGGTATGACGCTTCAAGCTTGGAACACCTGTATTTGGGGAGATTCTCCCATTCTTCTCTGCAGATCCTCTGAAGCTCTGTCAGGTTGGATGGGGAGCTCCGCTGCACAGCTATTTTCAGGTCTCCTCAGATATGTTCAATCGGGTTCAATTCCGGACTCAAGGATATTCAGAGACTTGTCCTGAAGCCACTCCTGCATTGTCTTGGCTGTGTGCTTAGGGTCGTTGTCTTATTGGAAGGTGCACCCCAGTCTGAGGTCCTGAGCACTCTGGAGCAGGTTTTCATCAAGGATCTCTCTGCACTTTTCTCCGTTAATCTTTTCCTCAATCCTGACAATTCTCCTAGTCCCTGCCGCTGAAAGATATCCCTAGAGCATAATGTTGCCACCACCATGCTACACCGTAGGGATGGTGGTAGGTTTCCTCCAGATGTGACGCTTGGCATTCAGGCCACAGAGGTCAATCTTGGTTTCATCAGACCAGAGACTCTTGTTTCTCATGGTCTGAAAGTCTTTAGGTGCCTTTTGGCAAACTCCAAGCAGGCTGTCATGTGCCTTTTACTGAGGAATTGCTTCCGTCTGGTCACTCTACCGTAAAGGCCTAATTGGTGGAGTGCTGCAGAGATGGTTGTCATTCTGGAAGTTTCTCCCATCTCCACAGAGGAACACTAGAGCTATGTCAGTGACCATCAGGTTATTGGTCACCTCCCTGACCAAAGCCCTTCTCCCCCGATTGCTCAGTTTGGCCAGGCGGACAGCTCTAGGAAGAGTCTGGTGTTTCCAAACTTCTTCCATTTAAGAATGATTGAGGCCATTGTTTTCTTGGGGACCCTCAAGGCTGCAGACATTTGTTGGTACTCTTCCTCAGATTTGTGCCCGACACAATCCTGTCTCAGAGCTACACAGACAATTCCTTCAAACTCATGGCTTGGTTTTTGCTCTGACATGCACTGTCAACTGTGTGACCTTATATAGACAGGTGTGTGCCTTTCCAAATGATGTCCAATCAAATTTAATTTACCACAGATGGACTCCAATCAAGTTGTAGAAACATCTCAAGGATGGAAACAGAATGCATTTGAGGTCAATTTCGACTCTCATAGCAAAGGGTCTGAATACTTATGTAAATAAGGTATTTATTTTTATTTTTTATAAAGTAACAAAAAAAATCTGAAACTGTTTTTGCTTTGTTTTTATCTGGTATTGTGTGTAGATTGCAGAGGAATTGTTTTTATTTAACCCATTTTAGAATCAAGCTCTAACGTAACAAAATGTGGAAAAAAGTCAAGGGGTCTGAATACTTTCCGAAAGCACTGTATTATGGACTTTTTGTTTCCATTTAGGACATTTATAACATCTCTGGAGTCTTCTCTTTTGTTTTGCTCTATTTCAAATCAATGAACACTGTCCACTATTTTCTCCTGTCATGACTTTAGACTTAGATATAATGTCAATTTCTATTCTAATCTGTTTGAAACTTTTGTTATATCCCCCGACGATGTAAATTATCACCAGGGAGAAATACAGTAATATTGCACATACCACACCGACATATCACAACCTTTTTGAGAAAATTGCAGGGGTTGACATCAAAGCTGAAAATCAGCGCTCTCCGAAGTCTAAATGTCAGCCACACTGCCCATGAAATGCATTTGACCCCTTACTCCTGTGATGAAAAGAAACGAGTGAAATCCAAAGTCAACAACATTTTCTCTTCTCAATTTTTATTTTATAAGCCCACTCCAGAGTTTTGCCCTTTTGCTCTACAGAGGCTGGGGAAGGTTGTTAAAAGGACCTCCAGCGGTATGACAGCTTAAAGTTGTTGTTTTTCTGACAGAAATAACATTATGTCCTAGCAGCCCACACAGAGATGTTGGGATGAATAGGGGTGCTTATGGTGAAGCAGCGAGAGAGAAAAGAGGGGCTGGTCAGAGAAGCTCTAGTATCACGCCGACCTCTGAACCAGAACGTCAGCGTTTGATGTCAGCTGTGATCGTCAAACTCACCAGGGGTCTGTGGCTCGATAGATTTTATTGGCCACCATCTCAGTCTGGCTGACTTCTTGAGAAAAATTATGCATTGACTGCAGGATTCTTCACAGAAATATATGGGTAACACTTTACATGACGGTTTTCTTTAGAAAGTGTTAATAAAGGGTTTGTAAAGGGTTAATAAGTCATTTGTATTTGTGAATTATACGTTTATAGATCATTGTAGTTCATTAATCTGTACTAAAAAGTTATATAATTGGTTGAAATTGTTTTATACTGAACAAAAATATAACCTCAACATGAAACAATGTAATTGATTTTACTGAGTTACAGTTCATGAGAGGAAATCAGTTAATTGAAATAAATTAATTGTCCCTAATCTATGGATTTCACATGACTGGGAATATAGATATGCATCTGTTGGTCACAGACGTGCCTCACAATGGGCCTCAGGATCTCTTCACGGTATGTTTGTGCATTCAAATGTACATCAATAAAATAGAATTTTGTACGCAGTTTATGCCTGCCCATAACATAACCTCACCACCACCATGGAGCACTCTGTTCACAACATTGACATCAGCAAACCACTCACCCACACAACGCCATACACGTGGTCTGCACGTTGGACGTACTGCCAAATTCTCTCAAATAACGTTGGAGGCGGCTTATGGTAGAGAAATTAACATTCTCTGGCAACAGATCTGGTGGACATGCCTGCAGTCAGTACGGCAATTGCAAGCTCCTTGAAAACTTGAAACATCTGTGGCATTGTGTTGTGTGACAAAACTGCACATTTTAGAGTGATATGCCACACCTGTCAGGTGCATGGATTATCTTGGCATAGGAAAAATGCTCATTAACAGGGATGTAAACAAATTTGTGTACAGTGGTGGAAAAAGTACTTTAGTATCAAAAGTCAATGTAATTGCTAAAATATACAAACGTATCTAAAGTAAAAGTATAAATCATTTCAAACTCCTTATATTTAGCGAAGCAGACAGCACCGTTTTCTTGTTTTTAAAATGGACGGATAGCCAGGGGCACACTCCAACACTCAGACATTATTCACAAAAGATGCATGTGTTTAGTGAGTCCGCCAGATCAGAGGCAGTAGGGATGACCACGTGTTCTCTTGATACAGTTGAAGTCGGAAGTTTACATACACCATAGCCACATACATTTAAACTCAGTTTTTCACAATTTCTGACATTTAATCCAAGTAAAATGTCCCTATCTTAGGTCAGTTAGGATCACCACTTTATTTTAAGAATGTGAAATGTCAGAATAATAGTAGAGATAATGATTTATTTAAGCTTTTATATCTTTCATCACATTCCCAGTGGGTCAGAAGTTTACATACACTCAATTAGTATTTCGTAGCATTACCTTTAAATTGCTAAACTTGGATCAAACATTTCAGGGTAGCCTTCCACAAGCTTCCCACAATAAGCTGGGTGAATTTTGGCCTATTCCTCCTGACAGAGCTGGTGTAACTGAGTCAGGTTTGTAGGCCTCCTTGCTCACACACACTTTTCACTTCTGCCCACACATTTTCTATGGGATTGAGGTCAGGGCTTTGTGATGTCCACTCCAATACCTTGACTTTGTTGTCCTTAGCCATTTTGGTCCTTAACAACTTTGGAAGTATGCTTGGGGTCATTGTCTATTTGGAAGACCCATTTGCAACCAAGCTTTAACTTCCTGACTGATGTCTTGAGATGTTGCTTCAATATATCCACATAATTTTCCTTCCTCATGATGCCATCTATTTTGTGCACCAGTCCCTCCTGCAGCAATGCACCCCCACAACATAATGCTGCCACCCCCGTGCTTCATGGTTGGGATGGTGTTCTTTGCTTGCAAACCTCCCCCTTTTTCCTCCAAACATAACGATGGTCATTATGGCCAAACAGTTCTATTTTTGTTTCATCAGACCAGAGAACATTTCTCCAAAAAGTACCATCTTTGTCCCCATGTGCAGTTGCAAACCGTAGTTATGACTTTTTTATGGCGGTTTTGGAGCAGTGGCTTCTTTCCTGCTGAGTGGCCTTTCAGGTTATGTTGATATAGGACTTGTTTTACTGTGGATATAGATACTTTTGTACCTGTTTCCTCCAGCATCTTCACAAGGTCCTTTGTTGTTGTTCTGGGATTGATTTGCACTTTTCACACACAAATATGTTAATTTCTAGGAGACAGAACGCGTCTCCTTCCTGAGCGGTATGACGGCTGTGTGGTCCCATGGTGTTTATACTTGCATGCTATTGTTTGCACAGGTGAACGTGGTACCTTCAGGCATTTGGAAATTGCTCCCAAGGATGAACCAGACTTATGGAGGTCTACAATTTGTTTCTGTAGTCTTGGCTGATATATTTAGATTTTCCCATAATGTCAAGCAAAGTGGCACTGAGTTTGAAGGTAGGCCTTGAAATACATCCACAGGTACACCTCCAATTAACTCAAATGATGTCAATTAGCCTATCAGAAGCTTCTAAAGCCATGACATCATTTTCTGGAATTTTTCAAGCTGTTTAAAGACACAGTCAACTTAGTGTAAGTAAACTTCTGACCCACTGGATTTATAAGTGAAATAATGTGTCTGTAAACCATTGTTGGAAAAATCAATTGTGCCATTCACAAGGTAGATGTCCTAACTGACTTGCCAAAACTATAGTTTGTTAACAAGAAATAATGTGGAGTGGTTGAAAAACAAGTTTTAGTGACTCCAACCTAAGTGTATGTAAACATCTGACTTCAACTGTATGTGCATGAAGTGGACCGTTTTTCTGTATGTAAACATCTGACTTCAACTGTATGTGCATGAAGTGTACCGTTTTTCTGTATGTGCATGAAGCGTACCGTTTTTCTGTATGTGCATGAAGTGGACCGTTTTTCTGTATGTGCATGAAGTGGACCGTTTTTCTGTATGTGCATGAAGTGGACTGTTTTTCTGTATGTGCATGAAGTGGACCGTTTTTCTGTATGTGCATGAAGTGGACCGTTTTTCTGTATGTAAACATCTGACTTCAACTGTATGTGCATGAAGTGGACCGTTTTTCTGTATGTGCATGAAGTGGACCGTTTTTCTGTATGTGCATGAAGTGGACCGTTTTTCTGTATGTGCATGAAGTGGACCGTTTTTCTGTATGTGGATGAAGTGGACCGTTTTTCTGTATGTAAACATCTGACTTCAACTGTATGTGCATGAAGTGGACCGTTTTTCTGTATGTAAACATCTGACTTCAACTGTATGTGCATGAAGTGGACCGTTTTTCTGTATGTGGATGAAGTGGACCGTTTTTCTGCATGTAAACATCTGACTTCAACTGTATGTGCATGAAGTGGACCGTTTTTCTGTATGTAAACATCTGACTTCAACTGTATGTGCATGAAGTGGACCGTTTTTCTGTATGTGCATGAAGTGGACAGTTTTTCTGTATGTGGATGAAGTGGACCGTTTTTCTGTATGTGGATGAAGTGGACCGTTTTTCTGTATGTGGATGAAGTGGACTGTTTTTCTGTATGTGCATGAAGTGGGCCGTTTTTCTGTATGTGCATAAAGTGGACCGTTTTTCTGTATGTGGATGAAGTGGACCGTTTTTCTGTATGTGCATGAAGTGGACAGTTTTTCTGTATGTGGATGAAGTGGACCGTTTTTCTGTATGTGCATGAAGTGGACCGTTTTTCTGTATGTGCATGAAGTGGACCGTTTTTCTGTATGTGCATGAAGTGGACCGTTTTTCTGTATGTGCATGAAGTGGACCGTTTTTCTGTATGTGGATGAAGTGGACCGTTTTTCTGTATGTGAATGAAGTGGACCGTTTTTCTGTATGTGCATGAAGTGGACCGTTTTTCTGTATGTGCATGAAGTGGACCGTTTTTCTGTATGTGCATGAAGTGGACCGTTTTTCTGTATGTGCATGAAGTGGACTGTTTTTCTGTATGTGGATGAAGTGGACTGTTTTTCTGTATGTGCATGAAGTGGACCGTTTTTCTGTATATGCATGAAGTGGACAGTTTTTCTGTATGTGCATGAAGTGGACCGTTTTTCTGTATGTGGATGAAGTGGACCGTTTTTCTGTATGTGCATGAAGTGGACCGTTTTTCTGTATGTGCATGAAGTGGACCGTTTTTCTGTATGTGGATGAAGTGGACCGTTTTTCTGTATGTGCATGAAGTGGACCGTTTTTCTGTCCCTTTTAGCATTCAAAATGTAACGGGTACTTTGGGTTGTTAGGAAAAACGTATGTAGGAAATTGTACAATATTTTCTTTTGAAATGTAGTGATGTAAATGTAAAAGTTGTCAAAAATATAAATAGTAAAGTAATGTACAGATACCCCAAAAACGACTTGATATTAAGTAGTACTTTAAAGTATTTTTCCTTGAGTGCAGTACTTCATCATTTGAGAGAAACAAGCTTTGTGCTCATGATACATGGGACCATCACTTTACATGTTGCATTTACATTTCTGTTCAGTGTTTTATCATTTTGACTAAGCTAACATATGGAATTGTGTTAAGATGGTCATACATGGATCATTTAGCTATTTGATTCTGAGTTTTAGGACCCCTTAACCATGTTTTGAGGCTATACAGTGTGTGTTTACATTTAATTTGTTTACAAACATTGGAGTAAAACAAGCTTATATGTTGGGTTCTGATGGGATATGACAGTTGAACTAAGCTTTTGAGGCATTTAGAAGTTATATTCTTCAAGAATCAATGGGTGCATATCATTCATTTCTAAGTTCAACAATGGATGAAGCAAATGCAGATCACAAATATAAGGTTTACTACATACTATACTGTTCAAATGCAATGTCTGTTCAAGTGCAACCTCTATTACTCACACACACACATACCATATAATCCCTTTATTCTACACAGACAGATGGACACACCTACTTGACCTCTGCCTACACGGACCGTAAATAATTACACAGCTAACAAATGGAACTATTTTCTGACCTTGCAAGTATTTAAATTACAATCGCTATTTGTGGGTCACTCTACTAGCTGTCTCTATCTCCAGCCTCCCTTGCCAAGGATCAAGGACAGGGGCCCGGGGCCAGTGGGTCATAAGCTCCACAAAAATATATATGTGCCCCCAGGAATGATAATAATAATGTGTGTATGCAAGCATCTGTTAAATGTGCCACCAGGATTACTGGTACAGTAACAGAGCCACAGCTGTAGCTTCTAGCCAGTAGCCAGAGAGGGAAACTACATACGTGTGGGTCACCACATGTAACATATGAAATAATAACAGCTGGGACAGAATATGGGATAGCTTCCTTGGCATGCGTGATCTTAAAATATGGTGTGTTTGAGATTGATCTACTACAGTATATCTATAGAGATATGTTTTATATAGACAATTAATTTGAAATGTAGAAACTGTTATTAGATAGACAACAATTGCCATCATACTGACATCAACATTGTTCTTGGATAAAAGGAATGTTAATGATTACAAATTGCATTTTGATTACTAGCAGGAATAGCTGGCAACAAAACAACCACATCATATAGGAATTATCGGGACCTGATTATTTTGATATTATTTTGTGCAGACCCCTGCTAAAGAGTAGCAGCATTGTATAAGAGTAAGAAATAATGTCCTCTAAATTCAATATAATGAGTGACATCCTTTTAAAATATGTTTTCTTCATATTCTCCTTCATCATTCGACTTTCTTGTTTGTTTAAACTGTCCATTATAGTCCTCTGGTTCCAGGAGTCCCTATCATGCCAAGAAGTGAGTACGACAGTTATATTGCACTTTATATTGTTATTGAGGATAGAAATTTGGCACATTCCTTGTTTTAATTCTGGCTACGGGATAC
This sequence comes from Oncorhynchus mykiss, assembly GCF_057628025.1. Classification (NCBI taxonomy): domain Eukaryota; kingdom Metazoa; phylum Chordata; class Actinopteri; order Salmoniformes; family Salmonidae; genus Oncorhynchus; species Oncorhynchus mykiss. The sequence goes on from NC_143029.1 coordinate 71,634,910, forward strand.
TTAGAGATGATGTTTGCATTTGACTGGTTTCTCAATGCAAGCAATGTCTTTGCCATCTTCTACTGCACTTATGTTGTGTATACAGTACCTTAGCAGTCAATGTTTTGTTGCCTATACTGTACAATTTGAATGCAGAAAATGCTGTCTTTCTATAAAATTATATTATTACTGAACAAAAATATAAATGCAACATGTAACAATTTCAAAGATTTTACTTAGTTACAGATCATATAAGGAAATTGAAATGAATTGAAATAATTTATTGAAATAAATGTATTGAATTTAATGAAACAAATTCCTTAGGCCCTAATCTATGGATTTCACATGACTGGGCAAGGAGGGCATAGACCAGCTATGGGTGATCCTGGGAGGGCATAGATCCACCCACTTGGGAGACAGGCCCACCCACTGGGGAGCCAGGCCCAGCCAATCAGAATGTATTTTTCCCCACTAAAGGACTTTATTACAGACAGAAGTACTCCTCAGTTTCATCAGCTGGTCAGATGATTCCGCAGGTGGTTACACGTGTCTGCGGTTGTGAGGCCGGTTGGACATACTACCAAATTCTCTAAAACGATGTTGGAGGCGACTTATGGTAGAAAAATGAACATTAAATTCTCTGGCAACAGCTCTGGCAGACATTCCTGCAGTCAATTGCACACACCTTCAAAACTTGAGACATCTGTGGCTGTCACACCTGCTCCCGCTCCACCTCCCCACCATTACGCACTCCTGCCACCATCATTACTCACACCTGCCTTCCCCTCGTCACACGCATCAGCAATTATTGGACTCACCTGGACTCAATCACCTCTGTCATTACCTCCCCTATATCTGTCTGTTCCCCCGCTCTGTTCCCCGCTTCAGCGTTAATGTTCGCATGTCTTTGTATACCTGTGTGCTGACGCTATTCCTGTCCTGTTACCTGTATGTTCCGGATTAAATGTTGACTCCCTGTACCTGCTTCTCATCTCCAGCGTCGGTCTTTACAGTGGCGTTGTGTTGTGTGACAAAACTGCACATCTTAAAGTGACCTTTTATTGTGTCCAGCACAAGGTGCACCTGTGTAATGATCATGCTGTTTAATTAGCTTCTTGATATGCCACACCTGTCAGGTGGATAGATTATCTTGGCAAAGGAGAAATGTTTATTAACAGGGATGTAAACAAATTTGTGCACAAAATCTGGGAGAAATAAGCTTTTGTACATATGGAAAAAGTCTGGGATCTTTTACTTCAGCTTATGAAACATGGGACCAACACTTTACATTGCGTTTATATTTTTGTCCAGTATTTATTATGATAATAGGTTGGAAAGGTTGGATAGTTCAAAATGGAGTGAAAAAGCACCTCTAGATGATCATATAAATGCCCACAACTGAGATTAAGTATTGCATTTCCAGTATAGTAACGTGACAAGAATGAAGCGACTCATGTAGATCTCTCTCTCTCTATCTCTCTCTTTCTCTCTCTCTCTCTCTGTGTGTGTGAGTGAGACGGTCATAAGGGGCAGGCAGCCTGACTCTGCGCTCCACTGTTCCAGCTCATTACCTGTGATTAATCGGCATGCATGCTTTCCCATGGTCCCCTCTGCCTCTTGGAGAGAGAGCTCAACTTAGAGGGCACAGGGAGTTTGTCCACTGTTACAGACAGCTGGGTTGGGGTCAATTGAAATTGATGTCAGCCTATTCAGGAAGTAACCTGAAATTCCAATTTAAGATTATTTATTATCAATGTCTTTATAATAAAACTGAAAAGAAGGTATTTATTTCAAAAGTCTTTTCATTTTTACTCCAATATCAATTGACTACTGACCAACCTATGTACCAGTTGTCAAAACAGTTTTTCTGTAAGAAGGTCTCTGGTATTGTATATTATTTGACCATTTGTGGAGGGCATCAGTTCATTCAAGTGGGTTATGCTGAGGTGGAACATATCAATATTTAAATTATTATTAGTTTTGACTAATAATATAGATACATTTTGTATTTTACTGTAAGTGTGGCGCCGATACCATTCTAAAGCAACGGATTTGGCAAATCTCATAATATTTCCATAAACAAAAATTCAGAGCTGATTAGGGCTCCCGGGCAGTGCAGTGTTCTTAGACACTGCATCTCAGTGTAAGAGGGGTCACTGCAGTACCTGGTTCGAATCCAGGCTGCATCACATCCGGCTGTGATTGAGAGTCCCATAGGGTGGCGTACAATTGGCCCAGCGTTGCCGGGGTAGGCTGTCATTGTACATAAGACTTTGTTCTTAACTGACTTGCCTAGTTAAATAAAGGTTACACATAATAGTGACGGTGGGGCGACCTACCTCAGGAATGTTGTTTGGATAAATCCACCCCTCAGATATAGTCTTTGATATAAATGACACATTTACAAAAATCTACATTGTTGTAGGTCTCTTCAATTGAGAAATAATACAAATCCCAGAGTTATTTGTTTATTCTCCCTTGTTGAGGAAATGTGCTTTCTATATTCCTTTGATATGTAGGTCCAGAGAGAATGTAGAGAGAGAGAGAGAGAGAGAGAGAGAGAGAGAGAGCGAGAGAGAGCGAGAGAGAGAGAGAGAGAGAGAGAGCGAGAGGGGGGGAGAGAGAGAGAGAGAGAGAGAGGTAGCAGAAACGAGAGAGAGAATAGGTGGAGTGTGATATGTGCCAGAACTTGACCTGGCTGCTCCAGCATCAATCAAACTCTTGTAAAGTCTTCACGGATGTGTTTTTCACTGCTACAACAATGGTTACGTACTTAGGAAGAAAGCAGGAATCAGTGCAATTTGTTTGGTTTAACTCCTTCAAGCATTCATGGATCCAGGTCTCAGTTGACCTTAATCCCCTCATGTTTTCTCTCCTCTATCGAAGAAGGAGGGAGGAGTTTGGGAAAGAATTGGGAATGTGTAAGTGAGGGAGAAAAGAAATCAATACTAACTTTATACAGTGATATTTATGGGTCTGCTCATAGAGCTTATCTTTCACATACATTTGGAAATGGAATTGTTTATGCCCAACATTTGTATTTTATTTTTGTAATAAACATTGAACATTTTGTATGAAATGTAATATTGAGTAGCATCAAGTCTGGAAAATATTGTCACAGTTCCACCATGAGTTAGAATGGACACACTAGCTGTGCGATGTTGTCATGTGCACTGACAGAGCAATCGGGGATGGAATTCTCTCTTTAATTAGTATCCATAACATTTAGTTCACACTGCTAAATGCTTTACAATGGCTAGTCAGTGATTACGTGGGAAAGGAATTATAATTGTCTCATTGGAAATTAGAGAAATTCAGCAGATTGACGGGTGAATTGAATATTTTGAAAATCATGAACTAAACAGTTTACTTACATCAATGTACCTTAATGCATCCATTAATATGCTTCTATCTTATTGTAATTGTAATTACATTGTAACAACCATGTAATAACATTGCAACAACCATGTAATAACATTGTAACAACCATGTAATAACATTGCAATGTAATACATCTTGATTATTGTACTATTTTACTTTTTCAGTCTACTTCCCGTTTTGGTATTCAGGCTAAGTCATGTAACACATGCTCTTAAGAGGAATTTTAAATATATAACTCAAACTCAAACCTTCTCTCCAGGGGTATTAAGATCCCCAAACACAGACAGAAATGGCAGCTAATCCTGCTATAATTTCCCCCTGGATGAACAAAGCCAGGCTGCTGATATGAAAGTAACAGTTATAATCCATGTTAAAGTATCAATAATCATAACAGTTATAATCCATGTTAAAGTATCAATAATCATAACAGTTATAATCCATGTGTGGGTTCAGGCGAGTCCAAAACATCTATGAAAATTGTTTTACCCAAAGTTTGTTTTGAATTGCTGCATTTACTTTATTTTTTCCCCTGCATTCAATGTTTATTTATATATTTTTAATTGTTGAATATTGTAAGGTTATTTTGAAGATATTAATTTATAAGCCATGCATGCTGTTGTTATTGTATTGTCAATATTAGCGGCAAGATGTGTAATGACAAAAACTACTAGCATATTCTCTACATATGCTCAAAGAAATATAAAAACCAAGAGATGAAAAACACGAAAACCATTAAGTACCTCCTAAAATCATTTCTGTGGCGACCATTGTTCTGGGGTTAACCTGCTCTGTCAAATAAGACATTCCTGCATTTACATACTGAGCTGACTTTGGCCACACAGATGCTGAAGCCTGTTCCACTCTTGTTTAAATCCACTCTTCCAAGTTAATTCGCACATGAAAATGCACAAAGCTGCAGTGGTTTCTTAATTTCCTGTGCAGGCCACACACAAATACAAAGTCCCCTTTGGCTCAGAGCTAAGAGCTGGAGGACTCTGAACCTGAACCTGAGAAACTGGAATTTTTCACTGTCAAAATATGTTTCAACAAAGGGCTTTGTCTCAGCTCATGAAGTACAGACCATGTAATATATTCAAAATAATTCATAGTTTCATATAACACCTGTTTTCTTAATTTGGTATTTTCCTCATGCAAAATCTAATATCCTATGGTTCTCATACTGTTTACAGTATACTGGAAAATATTTAATAAGGACATTTTCTATTGTTTGTTATCGAGCCTTCTGGATGTGTGAGGAAAATATTGAGGATGCAATGAGTAAATCAATAAGAGTAAAGCACAGACATTTATCTCAATGACAAATTACAGACATTACAATCAATTACATCCTCAGTAGCCAACTAAATGCGAAGGAATAGCGAGAAGGAAAGGAAGGAAGAGAGACAGATGGAGAAAGAAAGGGAGAGAGAGAAAGGCACAGTGAAAAAAGAGACAGAGGAAGATTCTCTTAAAGGTTCACGTGTGTGTGTGTGTGTGTGTGTGTGTGTGTGTGTGTGTGTGTGTGTGTGTGTGTGTGTTTGTGTGTGTGTGTGTAACTGTGCTCTCATTTGTTCACTCAATTAGTCAGTGCTCCATCAGTGCACAGGCCCTCTCAGCCAGCTCAGCCAGCACAGCCAGCACCGTGAAACCCAACCCATTGGCCCGGCTCACTCGCCCAGGCACCCAGGCCCCAGAAATGCAAAGAACGTGCTGAAAGGAGAAAAGCAGACCAGGCAGGGGGAATGAGGCCAAAAAACCTGGAATAAAACAGGGCCACCTGATCCATACCAGCAGTACAGCATGGCCGACCCAAACAGAGCACTCATTGTCTGTGGCATTCAGGCGCCACGAGAGCTGCTCTCTGTCGCCCCCTCCCCTCCCATCATACACTGCACTGCAGAGTCCTCCCATGGCAAGCTACACATCTGGAGCTCCAACTACCCTAGGTAGGTAGCCACCTTACGCTGCCATGGCTACAAACAAACCAACAATCCATAAAAAATAGATGCTTTTCCACATTTAGCCCCCTCTCTCTACCCGTTGCTATACACACACACATGGACGATGGAACACACACACACAGGCAGACACAGACACTATATACACACCCGTATCCAGGAGGAAGCAGACAGGAGTTAGGCAGTGGTGGCTGCTGAATAATTCAAAAGTGGAAATGCGTGATTGATGTGGGACATTTAATTTCCACACCTTTAAAATGCCTCTTTCTGCTCAGGCCCCCAACAGGCCAAGTAGAGTTCAAAGAGCTGGTATGGGCCTGGCCTTCCCAGTCGGCCTCCACAGGACAAGAGTGGCCTTCTTCCGTGGAGGGGGCTCCAGTGGTGGTGGCTGGGCTTTCACACCTGTGTTAGCTTCTTACACAGTAATTAAGTAGTTGGATGCAATTCTGAGCCGCTAGCACAAAGTAGCTCACTCAGAAGAAGGAACCGGGGGTGGGTGAAGAATCCTGGCTCCCAATGAGATGTGGCTGGAAAACCTGAACGCCACAAGGTTAGTTCTGAAGGGTGTGCACACATATCGCATGGCCATGACTTGTCGTGTGAGGTTTCTTGAAGCAATGTGAGGTTGCTTGTCATAAAAGAAAGATTGAATAATTATAGGGAAACTTGAATTTAGATATTGTCTTACCAGATTGACATCAGAAATAGCAACAGCTTTTATTTAATCACTTCCAAAAAAAAAGAAATGTATGTCCAGAAATGTGACAATAACTAGTTTAGCAATCAAAGGATACATTTTTAAGTTGAATAACAGAGGCGGAATTATTATTAGTATTATTGTTTTGCCCGCTAATAGAAACCACAGGGAAGCAGGAAACTCACAGAAGGGCTTAATGCTGACTAAGGAACAAGCAGAGAGAAAGAGAATAAGAAGGTGGAATGGAGAAGAAACCGTGGTGTTGAGCCAGTGAACTGTTACAGAGGTAAGGAGGGGTAGCGAAGGGTCACTGTAAGTGCAAAGAGAACTCGACGTCATAATGAACAGTTACTCAAGGCTTCTGATGGGACACCTCTTCCCACTTTTCCCAGAATCCTCCAAGCTCATTTCACTTTTAGTGAAGAAAAACTAGGGAGGTCAGGAAATATACTATAACAAAATGTTCTAGATGTAATGTCATAACAGAACACTCCATATTTGTTCTACTATGTCCCATGCAGTGGGATATTGAAACATTTCACTATAGATTACAATGATTAATGTGAAATTAATTCATGACAAAATCCATGCCAAAATGTTTAATTTCTTGTTTTTTTGGGAGTGTTGCTTAGTCAATGCTTAAACTATATTAATGTGAACATTTCAAAAAATGTAAAAGGAAAACATTCCTGACATGACCCTGGTTGTCAGGCAGGCTTGCCTCTATCAGACCTTTAAACAGGATCCTCTTGGTATTAACCGTCACTGACACAATCCAAATGGAACCCAACTTTATTTGAAACGCAAACGGCGTACAGAACGCCTCAGCTCTCTCCACTCTCTCGCCAGAGTCATTTATTACAGAGGGACAGGAGTTTTGACAAATTGCTGGGCTCAACTAATTTAGCTGTGGCATAGTTCAGCTATGAGGCTCCTATGTAAAGAGGGTCCTCCTCTGTGAGTGTGTCCAATTTATGGGTGCTCTCAAGCCAGTGGCAGGGTTCAAAGCAGCCGAGTGGGGTGGGGGCGAGCATGACGCATGGGGATTTCACAAATATGGTGGAACACACACGGTTTGCTGTAAATCTGACCAGAGCATGGGGGAGTGGTGGCGGGCATGCGAGGTGGTCAGTGAGAGGGATAGTGGTGGTGAGGGGGGGGGGGGGGGGGGTGAGTGAAGGCTGGGTTAAATAATTGACTTGGGATTTAACTAAACCAGTTTTTAAATGGTTGTGGATTATTATTATCCTGTACAGATGTACTAACTTAATTTCACCAGTTACTCACAGCACAGCCTGGTCTCAGAGCAAAACCTATTATATTTTAATTAAATCCATGCCACTCCATTTAGTATTGTCTGTTACTTTACATTAGGTTACATTACATTTTGTTATAACATAGTAAACGTCAATCCGGGACATTGAAATTAGTATGATATGTTACATTTGGTATGGACAATAGGTCAAAAGTAAAGGAGGGTGTTTGTTCAAGTTGACATATATATTCTAGCAGACGCTCTTACCCAGAGGGAGTGAGATACATTTTTGGGATACATTTTTGTTTTCAATACTGGTCCCCCGTGGGAAATTAACACACAACCCTGGCATTGCAAGTGTCATACTCTACCAACTGAGCCGCATATACTGTAACACGAATGTCTAGCAACCCAAAGGTTGTGTGTTCAAATCTCATCACGGATAACTTTAGCATTTGAGCTAATTAGGAACTTCACAACTACTTGCACATTTTTAGCTACTTTGCAGTTACTTAGTATGCTAGCTATCCCTATCCCTCACCTTAACCCTTTAACCTAACCCCTAAACCTAACCCTAACCTTAACCCCTAACCTAACATAGAATATCATACTAAAGCAGTCGAACATAATATATAATACTAAACAGGTCAAATGTGATCGAGACGTAGTATACTATATATCCTACAATTCGTATTATATTGTACAACTGCTATTCCATTGGTACTGTAGGCCAATGTAATGTAACCTAACATAAAGTAACACTAAATGGAGTGGCATGGATTTTAGTAAAAATATCATTTTGATCTGAGGCCAGATTGCACAACAAGAAAATACTCCTGCAGCAACAAGAACATTTATTATTATGTGGATAATAATAATAATAATAAATGGACATATTTCTAAAAAAATTGTTGGGCCAAATCTGGTCTGAAACGTTAAAGTGGAAATTACAAACCTTTTTAGACATTGAATACACTACAAGTTTGCATTTCCTGCCGCGCAGGAAAATTATCTGCGCTTAATTGCGAAAACAGAGTGATCAAATTAAGATTACACAGCTGTAGTAATTTAGAAGGTGAATCATTGTCTAATGAATATTAAATTATGTTAATTATGAAAACAAACGTATTGGTGAAGGAAGAGGTATGCAAACAAATATAGGTCATCTACACACATTTTCGACCACTAACAGGAAAAAACACACACCTTCTAACTAGCCTTTTGAACATTAAACTTTCGCCCCAAGCCAACCCACCCTGAAACCCTTTGTAAATATTTAGCTTCCATTTAATGGAGTGGCTTTCTGCTACTGTCTGACCATGATAACTGATGTGATGTGGTTGGCTCAATGTCACACTAAATGGATCTGAGAATAGCTGCTCTAGCAGGAGGAGAAATCATGAGTTACTCATCTGACCTGTTGAATCATAGCACTATGCATTGGTTATTTATAAAAACTTACCACAGGTTTAGATCCATCTCTAATTTTCTTTGGTGAGATTTTTCTAAGAAAAAAATGTAGGTTTTAATTCAAATTTGCAAAATAAATCAGCTAGTAAATGATAGGTTTAAAGGGGAATTCCTACGGTAGCTGTACATGTATTGCTCTCCATCATTAATTCATATTTTTTTCACAAATTAAACATTAGTAAGCTAATTTCCTAAATTGCTAACCCACAGATTAAAATGTCCTGCTTCCTTTTTTTTAGCCTTGTTCCAGACAGATCTGAACATATTCCTGTGAGATCGGCCGCCATACTGTGACAATTTGTGCGAACACAGTTAAAACAAGAAGCAAATTTGAATCTGTGCTAACAGTCTAGGTAGCAAATCACCAATGCTAAATATAAGTAAACAGATTTATGAATTCAAGGATTAGTCCATGAGCCAAGCAGGTATTACAGAGTCAAGAAGTATAACGGAGCAAAGAAGGTATAACGGAGAAAATTTGTGGGTCTGGCTCATGGACTAGATGAGATGCTTCACCTTTCAACCTATCATTGCAAATTTTACATTGTTTTTTGGAAAAATTTAGCTAGAATTAGCTGGTGCCATTTTTTTCTAATTAGTGTTCCTTCTGGGAATCAAGAGTTTTCTATTGATATAAGGAATAAATGCAGTGGGACATAGACCAAGCTGGACTTTAGGACACTCCGAAGATATGACAAGTTTGTTTCAAGGGAGAAAAATGCATTTAAATACATTTTATGGAACACAACGCCTTCAGAAAGTATTCATACCCCTTGACTTATTCCACATTTTGTTGTGTTACAGCCTGAAATGAAAATTGATTAAATACTTTTCCCCCCCCTCACCCATCTACACACAATACCCATCATGACAAAGTCAAAACATGTTTTTAGAAATGTTAGCACATTTATTGAAAAGAAAATACATTAAATGTATAATTTACACAAGTATGCACAGCCTTATTAGACTCACCTTTGGCAGCGATTACAGCTGTGAATCTTTCTGGGAAAGTCTCTAAGAGCTTTGCACACCTGGATTGTACAATATCTGCACATTCATTTTTTTCAAAATTCATCAAGCTCTGTCAAATTGGTTGTTGATCATTGCTAAACACCATTTTCAAGTCCTGCCATACATTTTCAAGCAGATTTAAGTCAAAAATAACTCGGCCACGCAGAACCATTCACTGTTTTCTTGGTAAGCAACTCCAGTGTAGATTTGGCCTTCTGTTTTAGGTTATTGTCCTGCTGAAATGTGAATTCATCTCCCAGTGTCTGGTGGAAATCAGACTGACTCAAGAATTTCCTCTAGGATTTTGCCTGTGCTTAGCTCCATTCCATTAATTGTTTTATCCTGAAAAATTCCTCCGTGCTTAAGGATTACACACATACAACAGGAGGTATAATGGCTAGAACGGAGAATGAAGGTGCCACCAACCTCTTTTGAAACATACACATGATGCAGCCACCACCATGCTTGAACATGTGGAGAGTAGTACTCAGTGATGTGTTGTCTGCCTCAAATATAACACTTTATATTCAGGGGCAAAAAGTGTATTGCTTTCCCACATTGCAGTCTGACTTTAGTGCCTTATTGCAAACAGGGTGCATGTTTTGGAATATTTTATTCTGTACAGCCTTCCTAACTTTCACTCTGTCAATTAGATTAGTATTGTGGAGAAACTACAGTGTTGTTGATCCAATCCAGTTTTCTCCTAGCACAGCCATTAAACTCTGTAACTGTTTTAAAGTCACCATTGGTGTATCGATGTGCACTGAGAGTTGGGAAGCAAGTTCAGAGAGTGAGTGTTTTTATAAATAAATGAAAACATAATGCAAAACAAGAGACACGAACAACGCACAGACAGGAAACTGAAACAGAAACAATGATGCCTGGGGAAGGAACCAAAGGGAGTGACATATATAGGGAAGGTAATCAAGGAGGTGATGGAGTCCAGGTGAGTGTCATAACGTGCATAACGATGGTGACAGGTGTGCGCCATAACGATCAGCTTGGTGACCTAGAGGCCGGAGAGGGAGCACACGTGACAATTTGCCTCATGGTGAAATCCCTAAGCGGTTTCCTTCCTGTCCGGCAACTGAGATAGGAAGGACACCTGCATCTTTGTAGTGACTGGATGTATTGATACACCATGCAAAATGTCATTAATAACGTCACCATGCTCAAAGGGATATTCAGTGTCTGCTTTGTTCATTTTTTTACCCATCTACCAATAGGTGCACTTCTTTGCGAGGCATTGGAAAGCCTACCTGGTCTTTGTGGTTGAATATGTCTTTGAAATTCACTGCTCGACTGAAGGACCTTATAGATCATTTTTAAGCAATAATAATAACAGCTAAGCGCTGTCCCTAAGGTAGCGGTAGATCCTATAGTAATGGAGCAAGTTGGACTCTAAACAGGCACGTGAGAGACAGGTTTACTCCTCAACAGGCATCAGTTCCAAGGAGGGTCTGGATGGTCTGATGCTGTGGACAAGGGTGATTTGAGGGAGTGACCTTCTGTCACCACTCCCCCACTAATGAAGACCAGATGCGCCTTCCCCAAAACACTCACGAACACGCACGCTTGCACGCACGCACACTCACACAAACAAACACACACGCTGTAAAAGGGTGCCCTATCCCTATCTATCCGTTGTCATTGACATTCCCTCTCTACTAATCCCTACACCTCTCCCATTGCCTAAACAACATAAAGTTGTTAAGTTGGATGGAGTTTAGTATTGGGGAGTTTGGCCCAGTACAGCTGAGGCCCCAGTAGGGTAGTGGGTGAGATGGAGATGGTCTTGTCACCAGTCCCTGCCTGTTGTTAATAAATCCATTCTCTCAGCAGGCTTTAGGGTTGGAGAGGATCACAAGACCATCTGCAGAAGGAGACAAGATAGAAATGAGAGAGAGAGAGATGGTTTGAAATGCCATGGGGAGCAGAGAGGTTGGTTGCAAGACCCTCTTTAGTGATAACTGACTGGGGCTCAAGTGTTCTCAAGTACAGGGCAAATGCCTTTGTCAACATCCACGATACAATCATTGTTAACATAAACACCTAATACTTGACCCAAACCCTCTTTTGAACATCACCAATCATTCATTATATATTATCATTGATGTGACAATGCATCACAAATTAAAATTTATTCACATTTCTTCACGAAATACACTATAGATGTTGCCTGTTCTCACATAAAATCTTTAGATTTTCATTCAAAATTTGAATAGCTTTATTTTACACTAAAATTAACATTTGACTTAAGAGATAACATTTGACTTAATAGATAAACAAATAAGACAAGAAAGAGGACAAAAAGTGAGTGGCTCTGCATTTGTATTATAACCGACAAAGCACAAACCGTCATGTATTAATAACCAAATTGACCCCAAAAGGATTGAGAAACATTTTCTTTCCTATCTTTTTCACAGTTCTTTGAAATGTTGCTCTTGTTGACTTTGTAGAATTCCCTGTGAGGTCTATGTGAAAGCTGAGGGCTGGTGTTACACAATAGGCGAAGAGGAGGCATTAGCTTTCATCTTCAGCCTGGTAGGGGAGCACCCCAAACTGCCTGTCATTACAGCCTGTAGAGGGGCTGTGGGGTGTGGGTAGCTGCTGTCATTACCCCACACCTCCATCCCTCTCTCCATCCCCCTCTCTTCCCCTCCCTCTGCCCCCAAACTCAATCCCAGCTCACTGTACCCCCTTAGCAGTGGAGATAAGCATTAAGCTATTCCCGGGACTGTCTTTGATACCTGGGGCTGTTAATAGAATCTCTGTTACCATGAGTCAGGCTGTATGCCAGTTGGGCGCTATGGGGGCACTTTGGTGATGGACATAGACAGTATGATACTGCTGTGTTTGGGGTGACTTGTAAAGCAACCATACTGCTGGTGCTTAGGATTTTTACACAGTGGCGTTTTACTTTCATGTATTTGCATTGTTCAATTAGATGAGCCCGACACCAGCCCAGACACACATTCAAACACACACTTACCCAAACACACACAATGTCAGATAATTACATTTATTGATCAAATCTAGTCAAGATAGAATCAAATCAGAATCACGCTCTGAAAATCATCCATGTGAATTCAGATTTGACAAAATATATGTTTGGGCCACCTACTAATTACACACGTGAAAACTCCATATAAATCAAGACCTGGTCCCAGTCCTGGTCCTGCAGTAATCCCAGGGTTCAGTTCAGTATGATGTCACATCTGTATTTCCAGGTCCCTAATCCCCATATAGGTCATCAGCAGAGAGGTCAAGGTCGTGGGACACACAGTCTGAGTCTACGTCAGCCCATCAGCCATCATTTAGCTGTCATGCGGGAAAACAAAATGGATGAGGAACAAAGTGCTGAGACTGACTCAACCTTCTATGATTGCAGCCTAAATAGCTACGGACTGAAATTGGGCATTTAACACCCTGGCAGCTGCCCAAGACACAATTTGTCCCAGTCTAGAGGGCAGCATGGCTGAAATAGCATGCCACGTGAAATATCACATTTCCTGGGAACTCTCATATCCCGTTGCTGAAATAGCCCAACAGCTTGTGGAAATATTCTGCAGTTCATCAGTAAATTCGGCCTCATCATCAGTGAATGTCGATATTTCATGTAGTATATCATTCGAACACATACTTCAGTATAAAAGCAGTGCACGTGGTACAGTACACGTGGTACATGCTGTCACACAAAACGTCTACACGTATCCTGACATTTTATTCCTTATTGATTATGAATGGCTAATTACAACTAACAGTATTAATAATTGCACACACAGTAAACTCTGTTTATCTCAAAATGTAAGAGAGGAACGGTGATAAAATGCTAGAAGAAGTAACAATAGTTGCAGTAGTAGTCATTTTGTAGAAGTAGTACAAGCTATTGGTGAGTGGTGTAGTGGTATTTTAGTAATAGTCATGGGAACAACATCATCATTCCAATCATGTGGTATGGATTTGACACAGAGGGCTGGGTATAAGACACATAAAGATCATGCTATGAGGATATGTAGCCCCGTGTAGCCCTATCTACAATGTAGCCCCGTGTAGCCCTATCTACAATGTAGCCCCGTGTAGCCCTATCTACAATGTAGCCCCGTGTAGCCCTATCTACAATGTAGCCCCGTGTAGCCCTATCTACAATGTAGCCCCATCCAGCAGCCCCAGCCTCTTTGGTAAACTTCAGGGAGACAGCTCTCTAGCTTCCAGCTCATTTGTTATGCCTCATATGATGTGGATAGTACATGGACAGCCAAGGGAACAGGCAGTAACAAGCCTCTGTGATTTATTAACACACACTTCAGGTATGTCCTGTTCCCTCAACGTATTAATGTTCCCCTTAGCATGTAGTGCTTTTGATTCGTTTTATAACATATATTAGAGGCATGTTCCAAGTGTCTTTTGACATCTGAAAAGGCACATTTCAAAACTTTACAAATGTGTATTTTCACACTTTTTGGGCCAAGTTGGAAACTCAATTAAATGGTACAGATCCACGGCATGTGAGAGGGGTTTTCTGAGAGAGGGAGAGAGATATAAGCTTGGGGGCTCTAAGCAGGGATCACTGATAATGAAATAAAACGCCAGAATGTCCATTTACTGGAACGAATCTGTTAGAGAGGAGCATCTGTGAAAGAGATGTTCAGAGAGGCTGTTTTCACCTCTGTGGAGCCAGGGCCAAGAACTACTGTCTGGTACTGGAACCCCCCTCTGGAGCTAGTTTACTGACAAATCTCAGTATGCCAGCCTGACTAAAAAGCTTAGAATTCCGGAAAAGTTAGACAAAAGCTTAGATAGATACAAATAGCTGAATTATTATATTGTATTTTTTTATAGGTATCAACAGATTTTTATATATAAATACACTACATGACCAAAATGTATGTAGACACCTGCTTGACGAACATCTCATTCCAAAATCATGGGCAGTAATATGGAGTTGGTCCCCATAGTCATGACAAACTGACACATAGTCATGCAATCTCCATAGACAAACATTGGTAGTAAAATGGTCTTACTCAAGAGCTCAGTGACCTTTCTGCCCTGCTAGAGCTGGCCCTGTCAACTGTAAGTGCTGTTATAGTGAAGTGGAAACGTCTAGGAGCAACAACGGCTCAGCCACGAAGTGATGAGCCACACAAGCTCACAGAACGGGACCGCCGAGTGCTGAACCACGTAGCACGTGAAAATGCAATGTTCATTTCTCGACCATAAGCCGCCTCGTCATTTTAGAGAATTTGGCAGTGCGTCCAACCGGCCGCTCAACCGCAGACCACATGTAACCATGCCAGCCCAGGACCTCCACATCCGACTTCTTCACCTGCGGATCATCTGAGACCAGCCACCCGGACAGCTGATGAAATTGAGGAGTATTTATGTCTGTAATAAAGCCCTTTTGTGGGGTTAAACTAATTCTGTTTGGCTGGGCCTGGCTCCCCAGTGGGTGGGCTTTTGCCCTTCCAAGCCCACCCATGGCTGTGACCCTGCCAAGTCATGTGAAAAACATAGATTAGGGCCTAATGAATGTATTTAAATCGACTGATTTAAAATCGTTGAAATTGTTGCATGTTGCTAATATAATTTTGTTCAGTACATATAATTCAGTGAATCATAGCGTTGTCATGCCGAATGTGGGCTACCGTATTTGTTGGAATAAATGGTCAGTGTTACACAAGAATAAGTGCCCTCAAATTACCAAAAATACCCTTTCCCGCCCCAAAGTCTGACATTTGTTAATTTATGACCAATTTGAACTGTACCTTTCTCTCCTACCCTTTTCCTCATTACTTTAGGAGCCATTAACTCTTCACTCTATTTCCCTCTGCTTGTCTGTCTCCCCAACTCTCCCACATATTTTTATATCAGTTTCTGCGTTAAGTCCTCTCTCTCTGAACTCAATCCCCAGTCTGCCCCTCTGGTTGAGCCCCTCAGCTGCCGGGCCTCTCTCACACTAACCCCCTTGTTTATATCGGGGACACAATTAAGTCCCAGCCAAGTAGGGGAGTCCCTGAGAGAGAAGCAAGAGTGCAAGCCTGTGAGTCAAATTTCAACAGACCGCTCCACATTACTCTCTCTCTCCCTCTCTCCCCTCTCTACTTCTCTCCCTCCCTCTCTCCCTCTCCCTCCCTTCGCTCCCTCTCTCCCTTCCTTCCTCCCTCTCTCCCTTCCTTCGCTCCCTCTCTCCCTTCCTTCCACCCTCCCTCTCCCTTCCTCTCCCCTCTCTCCCTTCCTCTCTCCCTCTCTCCCTTCCTTCCTCCCTCTCTCCCTTCCTTCCACCCTCTCCCTTCCTCTCTCCCTCTCTCCCTTCCTCTCTCCCTCTCTCCCTTCCTTCCTCCCTCTCTCCCTTCCTCTCTCCCTCTCTCCCTTCCTCTCTCCCTCTCTCCTTCCTTCCTCCCTCCCTCTCTCCCTTCCTTCCTCCCTCTCCCTTCCTTCGCTCCCTCTCTCCCTTCCTTCCACCCTCTCCCTTCCTCTCTCCCTCTCTCCCTTCCTCTCTCCCTCTCTCCCTTCCTTCCTCCCTCTCTCCCTTCCTCCCTCTCTCCCTTCCTTCCACCCTCTCCCTTCCTCTCTCCCTTCCTCCCTCTCTCCCTTCCTTCCACCCTCTCCCTTCCTCTCTCCCCTTCCTTCCTCCCTCTCTCCCTTCCTTCCACCCTCTCCCTTCCTCTCTCCCTCTCTCCCTTCCTTCCTCCCTCTCTCCCTTCCTTCCACCCTCTCCCTTCCTCTCTCCCTTCCTTCCTCCCTCTCTCCCTTCCTTCCACCCTCTCCCTTCCTCTCTCCCTCTCTCCCTTCCTTCCTCCCTCTCTCCCTTCCTTCCACCCTCTCCCTTCCTTCCTCCCTCTCTCCCTTCCTCCCTCTCTCCCTTCCTTCCACCCTCTCCCTTCCTCTCTCCCTTCCTCCCTCTCTCCCTTCCTTCCACCCTCTCCCTTCCTCTCTCCCTTCCTTCCTCCCTCTCTCCCTTCCTTCCACCCTCTCCCTTCCTCTCTCCCTCTCTCCCTTCCTTCCTCCCTCTCTCCCTTCCTTCCACCCTCTCCCTTCCTCTCTCCCTCTCTCCCTCCCTCTCTCCCTTCCTTCCTCCCTCTCTCCCTTCCTTCCTCCATCTCTCCCTTCCTCTCTCCCTCTCTCCCTTCCTTCCTCCCTCTCTCCCTTCCTTCCACCCTCTCCCTTCCTCTCTCCCTCTCTCCCTCCCTCTCTCCCTTCCTTCCTCCCTCTCTCCCTTCCTTCCTCCCTCTCTCCCTTCCTCTCTCCCTCTCTCCCTTCCTTCCTCCCTCTCTCCCTTCCTTCCTCCCTCTCTCCCTTCCTTCCTCCCTCTCTCCCTTCCTTCCACCCTCTCCCCTTCCTCTCTCCCTTCCTTCCTCCCTCTCTCCCTTCCTTCCTCCCTCTCTCCCTTCCTTCCTCCATCTCTCCCTTCCTTCCTTCCTCCCTCTCTCCCTTCCTCTCTCCCTCTCTCCCTTCCTTCCTCCCTCTCTCCCTTCCTTCCTCCATCTCTCCCTTCCTTCCTCACTCTCTCCCTTCCTTCCACCCTCTCCCTTCCTCTCTCCCTTCCTTCCTCCCTCTCTCCCTTCCTTCCTCCCTCTCTCCCTTCCTTCCTCCATCTCTCCCTTCCTTCCTCCCTCTCTCCCTTCCTCTCTCCCTCTCTCCCTTCCTTCCTCCCTCTCTCCCTTCCTTCCTCCCTCTCTCCCTTCCTTCCTCCCTCTCTCCCTTCCTTCCACCCTCTCCCTTCCTCTCTCCCTTCCTTCCTCCCTCTCTCCCTTCATTCCTCCCTCTCTCCCTTCCTTCCTCCATCTCTCCCTTCCTTCCTCCCTCTCTCCCTTCCTCTCTCCCTCTCTCCCTTCCTTCCTCCCTCTCTCCCTTCCTTCCTCCATCTCTCCCTTCCTTCCTCCCTCTCTCCCTTCCTTCCACCCTCTCCCTTCCTCTCTCCCTTCCTTCCTCCCTCTCTCCCTTCCTTCCTCCCTCTCTCCCTTCCTTCCTCCATCTCTCCCTTCCTTCCTCCCTCTCTCCCTTCCTCTCTCCCTCTCTCCCTTCCTTCCTCCCTCTCTCCCTTCCTTCCTCCCTCTCTCCCTTCCTTCCTCCATCTCTCCCTTCCTTCCTCCCTCTCTCCCTTCCTTCCACCCTCTCCCTTCCTCTCTCCCTTCCTTCCTCCCTCTCTCCCTTCCTTCCTCCCTCTCTCCCTTCCTTCCTCCATCTCTCCCTTCCTTCCTCCCTCTCTCCCTTCCTCTCTCCCTCTCTCCCTTCCTTCCTCCCTCTCTCCCTTCCTCTCTCCCTCTCTCCCTTCCTTCCTCCCTCTCTCCCTTCCTTCCTCCCTCTCTCCCTTCCTTCCTCCATCTCTCCCTTCCTTCCTCCCTCTCTCCCTTCCTTCCTCCCTCTCTCCCTTCCTTCCTCCATCTCTCCCTTCCTTCCTCCCTCTCTCCCTTCCTCTCTCCCTCTCTCCCTTCCTTCCTCCCTCTCTCCCTTCCTTCCTCCCTCTCTCCCTTCCTTCCTCCCTCTCTCCCTTCCTTCCTCCCTCTCTCCCTTCCTTCCTCCCTCTCTCCCTTCCTTCCTCCATCTCTCCCTTCCTTCCTCCCTCTCTCCCTTCCTCTCTCCCTCTACTTTCAGGCGGTTATGTTGACATTTTTCTAATTCTATTTCTGCATGAAAATATTGTTGAAATGTATCTGAATTACTCACATTTTCAAAAAGTATTACTACAATCAAGACTAAAATGATCTGTTCTTTTATTGCAGCAATTGACCATATTGACAGATTTTTAATTGGCCTATAAATAATCTTAAATTGGTTATTTTACTCTAATTAGCTAATTGAAGTTGACTAAATGTTTGCTACATTGTAAAGTATAGGAAGAACAACTGGATGCGGGTGGAATCACTGTGAACCACGGTTGTAAGTCCACCAAAGTAATTCCCTCACTTCTCTGTATGAGACAGTGGCTTGTTGTTATAAAGAGTGAAATCATGACAGCATTAAATTGTAAAATAGTGTTGCCAAAAACTAAATGCACTGCTTATCAGTATAGTGGTTATGTGATTGTAGTTTGCATATTATGTTTCTGCACGATAAAATTCTGATTCAAACTGGATCGTTAAATTATCTTCCTAACTTGTTAAAGGACTAGAGTCAGCAGCTCTCCTCTGCAGTTTCTAGGTAATAGTGACTCTGGACACTGCTGGATACGTTTTCCAGTTTTTTTTCATGGACAAACTGGTGTGAGCTCTGAGTTCACGTTCCCTGCATGTGTGGTCCTTCAGCCCATGGGACCTATCCCAGAATCCCAGACACACACGCGCGTGCAGGCAGAAGCAGTAGTGCAATGCAGAGTAGATAAACAGGGCACTTACTGGCCACTGGGCACACTCCTCGCCCAAACAAACCCGAGATAACTACTCTGGGTGAGAATATGTCCTAAAAAGATTATCCCAGTCAATACATTTTTGTAGCTGTAGTTAGAGTTATTTTGACACAGTTTCTAACCTGTTAGATCTAAAACGGTTACATTTATTATTTATTCTCCTGGCCCAAACTGACAATGATAAGTTTCCCCTTTGAATAAAAATAATCAGTGACTTTCCGATGCCTCAGTGTTAAAAGCAATCTCAATGCAGGTCAAATGGGTCAGGTATCCTGACTTCCAAACTGAACATACCAACCTTCCAACTTACTCCTAAAGCGTGCCACTTTTCTTACTGGTCTCACTTTCTTTCACAAGGGAAAACAGGAGAGAGGCTCCAGGGATATGTGCAGTGTTGACGGACAGGGGCATAAACAGAGGGGTTTTCCCTGACCTCCCAACACTAGTCTGGGGGAAGATGTACGGCCCCCCCCCACGGGCCCTGGAGCAGATAAAATACACCCTACTCCCTTCAACACCAGGTGTGACAGCCATCAGGGGTGGCCCATCGGCAGGGAAGAGGGGGGAGGGGGTGGAAAGGGTGGAAAGGGTGAGGGGGCACGTTTTTTTCCTCTTCTTTCTCTTTCAAGGCTTGGGTACCTACTGGATTCATTCACCCTTTTGAGGAAATTTAGTCTAATTGCGAACACCGTGTTGAATGATTGCTTGATCATCTGTTTAATCCCAAATAATACACTATAACTTGCTGATGCGCTGTTATATCGACCATTCAGATTAGTTAGTTGATCATATGTGTTCCTTCTTCTTTCTTGCTCTAAACGGTAAGGCCTTGGAGGAAGACAGGGTTTAAGTCTTAGAGATTATTCATTTAAAGAAGTATAGTTTCCGTCTTATTGCTACCTACGGTTACAAATCAACTTCTCTATGTAATGGAATTCACAGGGTTGAGGACATGTTTACCTCTTTTTCCAGGTCCATTAGGCTCCGAGCAGCTATATCATATCTGACACTGGAAAACGGACAGGCTCAATCTGTTTTAGCCATGATCCCTGGCTGGCTGCAGGTATAGGATGGGCCCCCTGCCTCCCCACCGTATTGGATTCGGTCTTCTTCCACTGAGAGACATGAGAAAGGATGAGGACAGTCCTTCATACGCCCCCTGTATTTTAGACAATAAATGTGTTTCCGGTGCTGACATCCCACGGACTAGGCAAATAAATGTGCACCAGGGTGAAAAGTCCACTGCCTGAGGCCAAAACTAAGGTTTTTAGATATCCCTGTAATTAAGGATGGCATTGGTTACCACAAAACTGGAAAGAATAGCCAGTTCCTAATTTTCTAAACGTACGGATGTTGTAACCAGGTATTACGGAAATAGCATAGCATTCAGTCAATGTAAAATAACTGTGAGTCCTACATGTCTCTATTGTTCCATGCTAAAAGTGAAGAATTACATTCCTGTGCTTTGCAGGCCAGAGCTGTTATGTTAGCAACAATGCAGAGAGAGAGGCTACAGTATATGTGCTGGAAAGGTTTGTGTGAAAAAGGAAAGCCCAGACCACTAATTTCCTGTATAAGCATCTCGCCACAGAGCAGGGGAACGACCAGACCACTCAGCGACTATTAGAAATCAGTCCACAGTCCCGCGAGCCACACCTGCCCTGACGCTACAGTACCCCCCCCCCCCCCCCTCCCCCCACTCTCTCCATAGACATAGGCCAGGGTTACCAAGGGTTAACCTCGCTCAGCCATGACCAGAAAACATGGTGATATCTTACTCTTCTAGTCGCCCCTCTCACCCCTCTCACTCGTCACCCCCCCCCCCCCACCTCTTTTCATTGGTGGGGGGGTTAGAAAAAGAACGAGCGAGACAGAGGAAGAGAAGAGGAAAGAATGCAGATGCTGAGAGTGTGAGAGAGAGAGAATGAGATAGAGGAGGAAGAGAATAGAAAGAGGGAAAGAGACAGCGGAGGAAGAGAAGAGAGAGAATGAAACAGTGAGAGGATGAAACAGTTGTAGTGGGAAATAGAGGTAAGTTAAATAAAGCATGCATTAAAATAGAGGTAAGTTAAATAAAGCATGCATTAAAATAGAGGTACAGTATGTTAAATAAAGCATGCATTAAAATAGAGGTAAGTTAAATAAAGCATGCATTAAAATAGAGGTACAGTATGTTAAATAAAGCATGCATTAAAATAGAGGTATGGATTGCTTCAGAAAGTATATGTATGCATTTTCGTTCACGTGGGCATACTGGTCTACATACGTGCATGCATGCATGCGTGTGTGTGCATACATAGCTACAGACGTGTCTCCAGTGTGGGTCTGCATGGCTCAGAGAGAAAGGGTCCAGTGCTCCCCTGCTCCAGCAGCACATCTGGGCTCTATATCAGGCCTTTAATTAATCCTGAGTGAAGGCCAGGCAGTGACAGTCTGACTGGGCAGGCTCCAGCCCCGGACAGCTACTGATTTATTACAACTGAGCCCCAACCAGCCACGATTTATTTCAGACTGACTGACTGTGGGGAGGGGGGAGAGAAGACAAGGGGAGGGAGGGCTGGGGGGCAGGACGGGGCAGGACGGCAAGACACAGAGGCATTGTTGGGTTGGACAGAGGGAAGGGGGGGACAGAGTGACTGAGGGATTGAGTGAATGTGTAAGTAGGTGAGTGAGTGAGTAAATAATGAGAAGGCAAAAGAGATGGTTTTGCATTGTCTTGTTGGAAGAGGAAGCTAACCACTATCACACCTTGCTGAGGCTATTGAATTTGACAAGCACTTGGGAGGTGTAACCAGTAAAAGAAGAGAGAGAGAAGGAGAAAGGAGAGAACGAGCCAGATAAGAGGGTGTGAGAGAGTAGAGACCGAGAGACTGAGAGACCAAGAGAGAGCATGTCAGAGAGAGTGGGAAAGGTTACCTGGGGTGGCAGGTAGACTAGTGGTTAGTGTTGGGCCAGTAACTGAAAGGTTGCTGGATAGAATCCCCGAGCTGACAAGGTAAAAATCTGTTTTTCTGCCCCTGAACAAGGCAGTTAACCCACTGTTCCTAGGCTGTCATTGTAATAAGAATTTGTTCTTAACTGACTTCCCTAGTTAAGTAAATGATAAATTAAAGAGACTGAGGGAGATGAGATTGGTATAGTGAAGGAGAGAGATGTTGTAATGAGGTCGGTATGATTGTGTTCCCTCTTCTCCCCTCCCCTACCAAGGCCTGTCCTGTCAGTCACAGAGACTCCTCAGCTCTTATCGCCCTCTACACACTAAATCCTCTTTGGCTTAATCATGACAGTCATCTGAACTTTGTAAAACACAGGAAAGCACAGCCCTACCTCCTTCCCTCCCTCCCCTAGGGATTTTTCCTGGACTGCAACAGGAGTATAGAAAAAGGTTGCTCCTTTATAGTTTCTAACACATGCATCTGAGACCGCCCTCAAAACATGTTTTTTTTCTGCCAGGAGTTGTGGAGTGTGTGTATGTGTGTGTGTGTGTGTGTGTATGTTTGTTTGTGTGTGTGTGTGTGTGTTTGTGTGTATGTGTGTGTGTGTACGTTTGTGTGTATGTGTGTGTGTGTGTGTGTGTGTGTGTGTGTGTGTGTGTGTGTGTGTGTGTGTGTGTGTGTGTGTGTGTGTGTGTGTGTGTGTGTGTGTGTGTGTGTATGTGTATGTGTGTATGTGTGTATGTATGTGTGTATGTGTATGTGTATGTGTATGTGTATGTGTGTGTGTGTGTGTGTGTGTGTGTGTGTGTGTGTGTGTGTGTGTGTGTGTGTGTTTGTGTGTGTATGTGTGTGTGTGTCGCCTCCACCTTACATGCAGTGCAGTGGTAAAGAACACTTTAGTAACAGTCCTTTTATGATCTCCCCCCATAGTGTGTCCTCGCCATGCCTCCTTCTGATGACAACTGTTTAACAGTCTGTTTACAGCTCTCACACCATCAGATCCAGAGAACAGTCCAGCGTACAATGAAATAGGAATAGAAGAGAATTGGAGAAACTTTTGACCATTTACTTTAGACTTAGTTGTCACACACTGAAACTCAGATTCCACTAATACATTTTCTCATAATATTTCATTTTAAAGTAACTAATACACATTTTACAGACATTTAAAGTTTGAATTATGAGGCTGTTAGTGAGATGTTAAGAGAGTGGCTGTGCCGTTCGTCCATCTTTCCCATGCAGGGTAGCCCAGCAGTCTTTCCTCTGTGATTAATGTGCCTTTTAGCACTTTATCGTCTAGACTTCAATTCCCAGAATAACCCAGGGTGCCAAGAGACATATTTGTTGTCTGTTTCTTTTTTTTTATTTTTATTATTTTTTTCTTTTTATTCCTGAAACTAAATGTACAATTTTTGACAATCTTTTTTTCTATTTTTTTTTAAAGGACTGTTAGAGCATGACATTATTTGGATGAACACAATATATTATGGATACTAACTTGTAATTTAACCATAAACATATGTTACATACCATGTATTTTGGGTGATTGAGGTGTTGGTGGTCATTGAGGGGTCTAAATCAGCTGGCCAGGGACCAGGGGCCAGGGGGACCGGAGGCCAGTCACCAACAGTGTCCCAGGGAGTCATGGGAAACAGGAAATGCCCTTACATATGGCAGCGGCTACCAGACACATTGGGGCCATTCTTGTGAACATTAGTAAAAGCAAAAGTTTTGGTTCAAGTTTAAGCATCACCCAATTAAAATAGTCAGTGTAGTTGCATGTGATCAAAGGCTACATATTAGCTGTTCCCATTACATAACTTGGCACATTTAGCCCTACGCTAACCTCACCAGGTGGCCATGATTATATCCAGTTCAAATTCCGTATCAGTCAATTAAAATGGTTGACGTAGTTGGACATGAAATAACACATTTCCATGAGAACATCCTTAACAGCGGTCAAATGGCACTGTCTGTTAATCAAAGTTACTAAAACATACAACATTTCTCCTCTGGATGATTAGCTCACAGATTTGTGAGCCTGGATTCTGGTGGTTTTCGTCATTTGCTGCAAGTTATAATCACAGTTGAGATTTAGTTTTTTCCTTTGAAATGTAAAAATACTTATTTATTATTTATTTATTGTGTTAGCTTGCTGTGAAGAGAAGTGCAGCTTCTTGTTGGAGCTTCTTGTTGGAGTCCCTACTATATGTTATATTACATCAAATGTGTAGTCCTACATTGACATGGACTGTACAATGTTGTATGTGCATTTTAGAATCATCTACTTTGTCACCTGTGAGTTATTTGACTCGTGGACTAGCAGTGCATGGGTCAGCTGTTTGTTCATCCACACCAAAAAAATCCACCATAGAAAATGCCCTCTAGGATAGTCACAGACAGAGGAACGATTTTTTGACAGGGGGTGGAGGATTTTTTGTGTGGCTAACTTAGAGAGGTTTCCCCTCATAACTTTCAACATTTGGTAGGCTATTTCGAGAGCTTGGGACTATAGCATTATTGTCAAAATTGAGTTATTAACATAGCCTGGTTTAGTTCAATGTCCTCTACCTGTATAGAACTCTAAATACCACAATTCAAGTTGACAAGTTCAGAAGAATTCAAGAGACAAATTGCTGACACGATTCAAACCAATGAAGTTTCAGAACTTTAAAGCCAATTATTTCAGAATCATCTTTTGCAGATGATTCACAGGAGTTTGGTGGCACCTTAATTGGAGAGGACGAGCTCGTGGTAATGGCTTGAGCGGGATCAGTGGGATGGCATCAATACATGGAAAACATGGTTTATATGTGTTTGATGCCATTCCATTTGTTCCGTTCCAGCGATTATTATGAGTCGTCCACCCCTCAGCAGCCTCCACTGGTATGATTAGTATGTTACGTTTGGTATGGTTACATAAGACAAACGGTTACTTAAGGCAAAATCAAATGTAGGGTGGATGGGTGGGAGTATAATGTGAACTTCTAGCAAATAAAAGGTTGTGAGTTTGAATCTCATCACGGACAATTTAGATAATTAGCAACTTTTCAACTACTTACTGCTTTTTAGCTACTTTGCAACTACTTAGCATGTTAGTTAACCCTTCCCCTAACCTTAACCATTTTAGCTAACCCTTCTCCTAACCCTAACCTTAACTCTTTATCATAACTCTTAAACTTAAACCAACCTTAACCCTAACCTTAACCCTAACCCCTAGCCTAGCTAATGTTAGCCAGATAGCTAGAATTCGTAACATATAATATGAATTGTTATAATGTTAGCTAGCTAGCTAACAGTACGTACAAAATTTGAAACACATCATATCTGAAAATGTAGCTAGTTAGACTCATACCTGTATGCATGGGTGAACGCTTCTGCCTCTCTATCACGGTTGCCCTTAGTTTAAAGATGTAATCCTGAGACAACAGCCGTTATGTGTTCTCTCTTCAACTCCCTCCGCATTTTTGCAATGAAACAGCAGAATTTTCTGCATCTCCTTAGCTATCATACTCTGTTTCCACTGGGCATTCCACTGATTTCAAAACTTGGTCAACTTCTTCTGTGACAACATCACTATTGATTTACATTTCTTCCTCATCACTGACATCAGTGAAGGTGCATTGGTGGTTCAGTGGTAGAATTATTGCCTGCCAAGCGGGAGACCAGGATTTGATTCCCGGCCAATGCATGTTCCATTTGGGGTGGCAGTTAGTCTAGTCTAGTGGTTAGAGTGTTGGGCCAGGTTTCTGGATCAAATCCCTGAGCTGATAAGGTAAAAACCTGGCATTCTGCCCCTGAACACGGCAATTGACCCACTGTTCCCCAGCAGGCTTGTCATTGCAAATAAGACTTTGTTCTTAACTGACTTGCCTAGTAAAGTAAAGGTTAAAATAAATAAATGTCTGGTTCAATGAAAAATATGTTTTTACCTAATTCAGGGATTTCTTCATCTTCTGATTCATTTTCCGGGAGAATCAACACAGAAAAATTGTCCTCCAGAAAGTGGAGAGCAGTAGCAACACTTTTAAAGTTCTTTATGATATCTTTCAAAAAAGCAATTCATGACTCGTGGGAAGGTTCATGTCTTTTTCCGCTGCTAAATTAATAAATGTTTACCTCTCCTTTTTTATTTAATTTAACGAGGCAAGTCAGTTAAGAATAAATTCTTATTTTCAATGACAGAACGACAGTTTTACCTTGTCAGCTCAGGGATTCGATCTTGCAACCTTTCAGTTACTGGTCCCATGCTCTAACCGCTAGGCTACCTGCCATCCCCTGTTATGTCATTTATTGTTTATTGTTTTGTCTTTATTCAACATGCCTGCCACTCACCCACGCTCCCTTCATCCACACAATATTTCATTTTCCCTACCAGCCCGCCGCACGGTTATCCACAGGCTAACCACCTTAGTGCATCACCAATTAGCGATAGCAGTAAAGGTCTTTGCAGATTGTACATCGAATTCAGTCTTTTACTATTATGACGTCATACTGTGCAATGTCACCAAATAAAAATATTGATGTCAACCTGGCCAGATTGTACCATTGCTTCAGTTCTGTCTTCACATTCTGCGATTGGCATGTCAGCCAGCGCAGGCTACGTCAAGAAGCAGTGTATTTGATCTGTGCATGTGCCAGCACCAACACCGCAAGCCTTTCTCTCTGTGCTTATGTGCAAGTGAAGTGAGTTAGAATCTTAGTATCTTAGAAATATCTTAGAAAGATCTTAGAAATCTTAACATCATAGAAATACTTTTCACATACAAACTGTACATATATGCTTACCCAAAATAAGACGGTCGCTAGTGTCAGAAGGTGCATTTATCAAAATCAGATATTTATCAAAACCTGATTTCAGTTGTGTCATGTAAACAAGATTATTAGGGAAATCGTTCTTCTTGCAGAGCATGTACACGTTTAAATGGAGCTATTATATTAATCTATTCACAATAGTGGTATTATTGTGTTAATACTTGTGTTAATACTTATTGTGTTCCAATTAGTCAGTCAGAGGGATGGACTCGTAAAACCAGCCACTCACACCAAAAAATTCTGCTGCACACACCAAAAGAATCAGCCACACAGACCAAAAAAATCAGCCACACAGACCAAAAAAATCAGCCACACAGACTAAAAAAATCAGCCACACAGACCAAAATAATCAGCCACACAGACCAAAATAATCAGCCACACAGACCAAAATAATCAGCCACACAGACCTAAACAATCGGCCACACACACCAAAAAAATCAGACCCTGTCACACTGAACGAGCCAAGACCTCCGACAATCTTTCATGACCTAAGAATTTACCCTTGACGTGGAAATGTTGTCCTTAAGGGGTAAATTACAGCTATTTGACTAGACCAGTAACATCTTTTTTTTTTACAATGTACGAAATACAAATATAAAACTTGTATAATCCTACATCTTTATTGATGTGAAAGCACACAAATGTGTGTGAAAGGGATAGACAAAAACGTGGGATTTTGTCATAGATGAAAAAATTAAATCAAATTTGATAAGTTAGTTAGTTCCTGTTGTCCAGGTGGGAGAGGGCAGTGTGGAGTGCAAAAGAGATAATCTGTGGATCTGTTAGGGCAGTATGCAAATTGGAGTGGGTCTAGGGTTTCTGGGAAAATGTTGATGTGAGCCATGATCAGCCTTTCAAAGCAATTCATGGCTACAGACGTAAGTGCTACGGGTCGGTTGTCATTTAGGCAGGTTACCTTAGTGTTCTTGAGAACATGGACTATGGTGGCCTGCTTAAAACATGTTGGTATTACAGACTCGGACAGGGAGAGGTTGAAAATGTCAGTGAAGACTCTTGCCAGTTGGTCAGTGCATGCTTGCAGTACAGGTCCTGGTAATCTGTCTTGCCCTGCGGCCTTGTGAATGTTGACCTGTTTAAAGGTCTTACTCACATTGGCTGCGGAGAGCGTAATCACACAGTCGTCCGGAACAGCTGGTGCTCTCATGCATGTTTCCGTGTAATTTAAATCGAAGCGAGCATAGAAGTAGTTTAGCTCATCTGGTAGGCTCATGTCACTGGGCAGCTCTCAGCTGTGCTTCCCTTTGTAGTTTGTAATGATTTGCAAGCCCTGCCACATCCGACGAGTGTCGGAGCCAGTGTAATATGATTCGATCTTAGTCCTGTATTGATGCTTTGCCTATTTGATGGTTCGTCGGAGGGCATAGCGGGACTTCTTATAAGCTTCCGGGTTAGAAAAAAAGCTGCAGCTCTAGCCTTTAGCTC
Organism: Oncorhynchus mykiss; assembly: GCF_057628025.1. NCBI lineage: Eukaryota > Metazoa > Chordata > Actinopteri > Salmoniformes > Salmonidae > Oncorhynchus > Oncorhynchus mykiss. The sequence continues at coordinate 71,663,201 of NC_143029.1, forward strand.
AGTGTGGATGTTGCCTGTAATTCATGTCTTCAACCATGTCTGGTTGGGGTATGCACGTACGGTCATTGTGGGGACGACGTCATCGATGCACTTATTGATGAAGCCAATGACTGATGTGGTGTACTCCTCAATGCCATCGAAAAAAAAGCTTTGTCTGACGTGACGTTAGTAAGTAGCCTAGTCAAGGATGCGATAATCATGCAATATTGGCACTCTACACTTGAGACAGACCAAGTGAAGTGGAACAAAAGTAAACCTTGAATTTGGATGTTTCAGTATGTCCCTCTGGGGGCCAAGTTGACCTATTAAAAAAAATGCCATTTGTTTGTGGACAACAAGTTTAAGATCTTTGATAGGCGGATGCAGAATTTATTACAGGAAATTATCAGGTTAGCATAGGGCTAAATGTGCCAGGTTATGTAATGGGAAAAGCTAACAGCTTAAAACTACTGAAATTATTTTAATGGGCTGATGCTTAAAATTAACTAAAACTAACGTTTTTCAAATATTAGCAAGGGTGGTCTATTCTGTGTCTGGAACACTGCTCCGTCAAGCTCAACAGACCAGATCTGACTAAAGGACATGACTTGTGTTTTCAGAGGCTGAGGCTGACACTCTCTTTCTAAGACAAGAAAATATGTATGATTGCTGTGACTTTACAGAATAGAGGGTGAATCAGAAAAGAAGGGAGAGAGTGAAAGAGCAGGAGGAAGACAGAGAGGAAGAAAATGCAAACACGGTGGACACATCTAAAGTGCTGCTTCATAAATTAATTCTGGTAGTGGCCGGGGTTCTAGGTCCTGAGAGATCCCAGCCAGCAGTGGCTGCCAAAGGGGAAACAGAGTGGAGAAAAATTTAGCAGCCCGTCCAAGGCTGGAGGCTGGAATCATGAGCCTGCTCTGTTTTTGAGGTAAGTCAGGGCTGGGGCTCAGTTAAAGCATGGTGGACTCCATAGCTACACCCTCCTTTCTCCTTCCCTCTCACAGGCCTGAGACGGATACTTTCAACACCCCCATGGGAAAAGGAGAATTCAGCCAACCACCACCCCCCAAATAACATATTTTAAGTAAGAGCTCTTTTCATAGAATGATAATTACTAATATCGCCAGGAATGTGCCGTTTTATAAATAGAGAGCCCAAAAGGAGTGAGGAAATATTTGTTTTTCTCTGTTTTTCTTTAATCTTACACTTCGGTTCCAGATAGCTAGTCTTGTTTATATTGTAGCTAGGGTTTTATTGCCATTTGCTTTGGGACCAAGGTACCCAGAATGCTCTCAGCAAGTGGAGACTTACTAGCTCCTTTAGGGACTTTAGGTGGTCAACTTTAAGGGTTTTATCTGGACCCTCTAATAGTGTTGCGAGTCAAATGTGTGAGGAATGTGTTGTCAGCAGGCCTCTACAATTGTGCAAAATTGTTACATTACATCAAACTTCCTTAAACTCAGACCAGCGCCCCTTCAATGCTTGACCATCATCATCATTATCATTAAGATCATCATCATCATATCCATCGTCAGCACTTTCATATTTAGAGTACTACGTTTTCTCTTCATATGGGAACAGTCAGTATAAATGGTTATGTGTTTTCTCCTTCTCCTTTCGCAATTATTGCGTGGATCATATTTCTGTTTAGGTAATTTTTACATGCTTTAGGAATCATATAAATCACATTTAAAAGTCATATACACCTCATTATACCCCTGAAAATATAATTCAGCCACTGGAGAATATTCAGACCTCGTTTGTGGTGTAAACATGTCTTTACTTACCCAGATTAACTCCACGTCTCAAGTTACCCCCTTTTCTCCCAATGCCCCTCAACACTACATTGCCTTTATGAAAAGCCAATCCAGCCTCCCCAAGTAACTGGTGGTCATGCTATATTTTCTCTTAATTAGACTGTTTCAATTCATTAACTTCTAATGCATTCATGCTCAAATTACAGCAATTAAACATTTTTCTATATGCGTGTATGTTACAGTGGAGGGAGTGTGTGTGTATGTGTTTCTTTGTGTGTGTGTGTGTGTGTGCTTCTGTGTGTGTGTATGCACGTATGCATGGGCGTGTTTGCATGTGTGTATGTGTGTGTTTGTGTTTGTGTGTGTGTGCTGCATGGGCATCTGGTAGGGAAGTGGGAGCCCAAGGCCACAGGCAGGCAGGCAAACAGTGAGAGCCATCCCGTCCATCACGCCGGTTATTAGGGAGACCACCGGTGAACCAGGGCCTTTTGGTGGGCTTAATAACAACAGGGATGTGAGAGCTGGGGCACAGGAAGAAGGGCCAGACAGGCCGGTGCTGAGAAAGCACTTTTCGCTCAGTCAGTCAGTCAGTGAGGTAGGGTAAGAGAGGCCCTCACTGTAAAAAACAATGACAGCTCCTATTTAGTCTCTGAATTGAAAAACTCCTATGGCTAACTTCCAGATGACATGCCCAACTCAATACAATCACTTCTTTAGGATATTAATAACACTAACAAAACAAGTAATGCCACGTTTTCTGTACTACAATGATGCTGAATATTATTTATAATAATATTACTAAATAATACAAATACAAGTAGTATTACTACTACTGCTACTACTAATACAATAATAGCACTGTATAGTGCAGTAGAGTACAGCACTATACCAAAATAAAGTTCTCTCTCTTCTGCTAGCAATAGCCCCTATGTAATGCCCCATTTGACAGTGGAGATTTGAGACCACACGTGTTTTTACTGTGCATCAACATGGGAGGCTTTTACTTTACTGCCCAGGGTTTATTATGCCACAGTTTAAACGTGGCTCAGGTTTCGCTCCACAATTGCTTCACTGCACCTTCTCCACTCCACACTCTCTGACCAGAGTGCAAAGTGCTAGGCTATAGTCTGAAAAACGGCCTTAGAGTGAATTGAGAGGTGAAACAGGAGAGAGTCTATGGCAAGAGTAAACTGTTAGAGGGATCAAAGGATGGAGAATTGAAAAGAGGAGTCCTGGTTTTGAAGGATAAACTAATCTAGAACTCCAAGATTTGTTGTTCTTAACCTAGGCCCAAGCATTGGGTGATTGAAAGCTAAACCAGAAAAAGGCTCTGTAGCAGGAAGGTGTATTAGGTAACTCCAAGGTATGTTAGATATAGGTTTTCTAGGCCAGAGCTTTGCAGCTGTGTTTATTAACTATGCTGCATGGGGCGAAATGCCAGGAGAGCATGCCCTTTACCCCCCCAATTCCTCAGGGAGATGATCGATGTTCCTGAGCTCTGCTGTAGTAGTCCCCAGCTGGACCTATGGTATGGGAGGATGGTGGAGGATTGGGGGAGTGTTACCCCAAAGGTCAAGTGTCAAATGGGTCAAGGCAAGTTGAGCCAAACTATTTTCTACTATAAACTCTGTCTAGCAACCGATAAATATTATTAATTTATCGGCTAATTGAGGTTGGACACTAGTAAGGGCCCCTCCGCCTCAAGTAACCCCTTAGCTGGTTAAAATGGCCCTAAGGCTGAGACAGATTTACAGTTGAGCATAGAGAGACATGAAACGGGAGACATTAAACCAATGTTTTTCAATCACCTTGAGTACTGTAATTACCAAAGGGGGAAAGAGCAAGTGAGTGTAATTCAAACCCACCTGTGGAATCACAGTTGAAGAATGTCCAAACCTTTATGCACTACAAAGGTGCATTCATTCATTTCAAATCACCATAGGTCACAATATGCCACACTTTTTTAACCCTCATACTACCAACATATTTTACATACATAGATTACCAACTGGGGGTCATTACTGGAAACTATTGGAAAAAGCAACAATCATAGCAAAATATCAAGTTCATTCTTATCAAAACATCTAAATAATGTCTAAATAATGTTATCTAAATAATGTTATCTGAAGTAAAAAATTACCCAAAAAATTACCATATTTTAACAAAATGACAGAATTAGAATTAGAATTTTGAAGTAAATAAAAATGTTATCATTGTTGTGGTAAAAACGGCTGCCATTTAAAGGGTCAGTACACCAAAAATTTGCAATATACTTAATTTTATTGACAAAAAGTGGCAAAAATGTTGCAGCACTATGTGTACATTTAGAGCATGCTGATTTTATTTGTTTGCCCAAGTTTAACATATCTATTTATTTTTATTATTTTTATTGTTATTATTGTTGGACATAAAAGACCGTAAAAACACTAGCAAATTAGCTCAAAGGGATTTCCACGCATAATAGAGAGATATTTGTGATCGTACACAATTGTGAGCAAGGCTTGAAATGATTATGTTTTAGTTTCTGTATTACAGTTCTGCCAAGTATTCATACCACGAACAGACTTTTATGAGCTGTTTTGACTGCACAGTAGCATACAGTATATGTAAGGTCATTCTGATTTTGTACAAGGTCATACCTAGGTCTAACCAGTTAAAATCATAGACAATCACTGATACAGGTCCCTGTCTACACATGACAATATTGTCTCCAGAGAAACCGGGATTCAAATAAATGCTTTTTGAGATTTGCCCGAGAATAACTACTTTTCAGAGAATACACACTACAGCTCTCTGTGTAGATTCAGAGTGGATCTTAGTTCTGCATTGCAGTTCTATCAAGTATTTATACCATTGGCAGACCTTGTATACCATTGACAATTTTTATATGCACCAAAGGTAATTTGGGAATAGAGAAGAACAGTCTTAGGCGAGTAGATAGGGAGCTTTATCTCTGTAGATGATCTGTCTACCTGGACAATATTTGTAGATGATCTGTCTATCTGGATAATCTCTGTAGATGATCTGTCTACCTGGACAATCTCTGTAGATGATCTGTCTACCTGGACAATCTCTGTAGATGATCTGTCTATCTGGACAATCTCTGTAGATGATCTGTATACCTGGACAATCTCTGTAGATGATCTGTCTACCTGGACAATCTCTGTAGATGATCTGTCTATCTGGACAATCTCTGTAGATGATCTGTATACCTGGACAATCTCTGTAGATGATCTGTCTACCTGGACAATCTCTGTAGATGATCTGTCTACCTGGACAATCTCTGTAGATGATCTGTCTACCTGGACAATCTCTGTAGATGTTCTGTATACCGGGACAATCTCTGTAGATGATCTGTATACCTGCACAATCTCTGTAGATGATCTGTCTATCTGGCTGGAGTCAAAATGATCCCAAAGGACTTGAATTTTTAAAGCGTCCGTATTGATACAGAAACATTAAACAATGATTTAAATTTATTAGGAACAGGTTGATTGACAAAGTCATGAACATTTTGAATAATTTATTAAAGATCCTTTAGGCTATGATAGAGAATATGCATCTGGGGTCAATATATGATCAGTGGGGAGAGCAATATTCTTTAAAAAATGATACCTTATTACTCATTTTATAGTTTCAAACCAAAATAACTGACGTTTTGAGGACCTAGATATTGTCCAAACTGTTTGTTGTGTATTGAGAGCTCATAGAGCAGACATCAGCTCTGCTATGAGAGACACAGTGAATATTAAGTGTAATGATGCTTACCCACATAAAACCCCTGACCAGACCAACATCCCTCAACATGATCAGCAGGAGCATTTTCCAAAGAAACGTTTCATTTTTATTTACCATGAAGACATGGAAACAGAGCCAGAAAGAACTAGGGAAAATAAATATAACAGGAGCACATTTATCTACAGTTGAAAATTTCAGAGAATAGTATTTATATTATGACAATATAATATCTTGTATCACATGATATTTTATGACATTTCATTATCACATTTCAGGTTCAATGTAATTTACAGTGCACCATTTAGGTACTAGCATGCATTTACATTATAACAATTCCATTGAAACCTTCTACTGCAGTATGCATAACATATCTCATGCTGACGCTGTTGCTGTCTCAGTCTCCATTGGAGGTGGTAGTGTTAGGTACTGTTAGCATCAGGGCAGTTTCCCCAGGGCAGTCAGACACTGCTGAGTTCCCAGGATGAAGAAGCACCCTGACCCATTCTGCCTTCATCCATCATGACTAAACTGATTGAGGCAGATCTCACAGCAAGATTAGTCAAATAAATAAGTCATGTGTTACCACTGCGGTGAAAAAAAAAATATATATATATTTTTACATTTATCTTGTATTATGTTTTTACATCTAAAATATTGATGAAATACACAAAATAAAGAAACATCCTGATGACATTTCTATTTGATAAAGTTGTTTAATAGATACTTTTTTGATGATTGATGACCATAGAATTGGCCCTCTGGCTATTTTGCTTTGGGTCTAACTGATTATGGCTGCAATCCATTTGTATCCCTCTGTGATTTCTAAAATCAAAACTATACATTTCCTGTTGTCACACATTGTGACGCGTCTATTTGTCTGAACATTGTGTTTCCCCTGTCTCATTGTGATCTGGAACATAAGTGGGTGTTTGGGCCCTGCTGAATTCTGGGAATCTGGAGCTGTTGTCTGTAGGGTCTCAGCGGTTCCTTACTCGCTCTTGGCAGAACTTCATAAGAGAACTCATGCAGCTCAAATATTTTGGCTTCAAATGATCTAAGAAAACACATTCCCACTGGGCGGACAGAAGTGGGTGTCTATGTGCGTGTGTGTGTGTGTGTGTGTGTGTGTGTGTGTGTGTGTGTGTGTGTGTGTGTGTGTGTGTGTGTGTGTGTGTGTGTGTGTGTGTGTGTGTATGTGTGTGTGTGTATGTGTTTGTGTATGTGTGAGATGTGGAGTGTTTTTTTCTATATGTCCATGACTTGAATGTCTCCATCAGCTCCAGATCCTACTTCTGCATAGCTACCATCCAAGAGACTCAAACATGTACTGTAGCTGGAACGCATGGAGTTGACTTTCTTATTGTTTGACTCTGCAAACATTGTTTTGCTGTTTGTACGAATTTAGCAATGATTATTATTTTAGTGAGAAAATGTTTCTGACTTATTCTTGAAACCTGTATACAGAGTTTGATTGAATAGTCCCATAGTTTCCCCCTCCTTCCTCAGTCCGGCCGTGGGAGAAAGCCCAGAAGCTTTGTACAACGACAAGTCAAAGCGATCCATTTTCACCCATGATCCCAACCCCATTACACAACTCTTTTAATTTACAAGCTTCAGTACGGGACTGTGGGCCTGTGGCCAAAGAAACTCTATTGGAATGTCAGTTTATCAACAGAAAACGTAAGAAGTTACACAAATGGGCCTGTTGGGTGGGTGTTGTGTGCAGAGTAATACACGACCACCCTGGCTCTCTCTGTCTCCCCAAGTCTTACCCTGAGGCCAGAAAACAACCTAGCTGCTCCACCACTGAACTCTCCCATTGCTTAACCCTGAATAAAACATCTGATAGCAAGTCCACTGATCTCTCCAAAAGTCAGCCCCGAACCAGAAAAACAACCAGACAGATCTCCACACTCTCCCCACGAAGTCCACTGATCTCTCCAAACGCCAGCCCCGAACCAGAAAAACAACCAGACAGATCTCCACACTCTCCCCACGAAGTCCACTGATCTCTCCAAACGCCAGCCCCGAACCAGAAAAACAACCAGACAGATCTCCACACTCTCCCCACGAAGTCCACTGATCTCTCCAAACGCCAGCCCCGAACCAGAAAAACAACCAGACAGATCTCCACACTCTCCCCACGAAGTCCACTGATCTCTCCAAACGCCAGCCCCGAACCAGAAAAACAACCAGACAGATCTCCACACTCTCCCAACAAAGTCCAATAATAACTCCTTTCCATTACCAATGAATTCTATAAGAGACAAAGCTGGCCAGTAACGAGGTGACTGCCTGCAGCCTGAGTTGAATTCTACTCCACCTACCCTGGTAAATCCTGATCAGGGATTCAGTATATAAATATTTTTGCCATAGAGAACAGTAATATAGTAGTGAGAAGAGACAGGAAAACAAGGAATGAGGAGGTACTTAAATAAGCAAAATTATTTAAACTAAATTATATTATAATAAGTGTTTGAATTGAACCCCATTTCATATTAGACGGTTGAGTTTATTTGCACTTCACAAATCATTACAAAGTTGTTGAATAAATCATTTGCATTGTATACAAGAGGATCTTTAAATTGTCATATGTACACTATTTTTTAATATAATATTTGGAATATCATAAGAACATCCAAATGGATATTTACTCAGTTAAAAATGGCTGAAAACAATTATAGATATATTCAAACAGTATAATACTGCAGTTTGTTGCAGGATTATAACAATGTCTATGATTATTAAACAGACAATATCAGCATTATATCAGCAGAATGGGCACATACTGGTTGAATCAACGTTGTTTCCGCATCATTTCAATGAAATTACATTGAACCAATGTGGAATAGACGTTGTATTGACTTCTGTGCCCATTTATTACTTTAGTAGTTGTAAAAATAGTTAAAAGTTAATAAGTGCCCTTTTTTAGATATCTATTTATTTCAAGCTCAAAGCCTTTTTTCAATTATTATTATTATTTCAAAATACCAAAGTTAGTTTTTTTTTAAATAGAATAGTTAATACAATAAATTGAAAGTACAATCTATATTTCATTGATTTTATATATTGAAAGGTAATTGTCCATGATAACAGAAGAGCAATCACTCACATGTATATTTTACATTTTATAGCAAATAGTTAAGCTCAAACCAGTGTCATGTCTGAAACTTTACTTACTACTCCTCTGATTTTATTTATTTTTTTTACTAATAAACCTAATTGAAACCCAATGTATTTTCTACATAAAACAATATTTTACAGCATTACAGATGTATTTCTGGTCCTTATTGTTAATAAAAGTAGTTAAGGTTTATTTAAGAATGAATGGAAGGACATAAGCCTATGAATGTGTCTGAAACCATGATGTGTTTTTATAGTTGTCGTGGGATGATAGGAGCTCAATCTTTCAAGGGTTGTTTAGGATCCTACATTTATAAAGTTACGATACGGCTCGAACGGGGTTCTTTGTGCCAGCGCTCAGACACTAAAGAGATAAAAGCATGGCCACAGCTGAGGCACACTGACGGAACTATAGGGTCTTGAGCAGGTGTCTGATCAACTCCTACTTTACTCTCATTTAATTGAATCTTCATTTAAAAACAACTCATGGCTTCAATATGGTTTTGGTAGAGTACGGTATAACAACAGTTTACCACAGAGCACAGATTCAGTTTTTCCGTTCTGTCCTTTGTTGAAGTTCCCATGTTCCCGGAGGTTTTTAAAACATACTGTACTTATTTTTAAGAGGTAGAAGCTATCTATATCACTGTGTGCTTGTGGTTCATTTGAAGCTAATTATCAGGTTGGTGCATGCTTTTAGTGGGCTTGTTTGATGACAAGAAGCAGGTATAGTGGATTTAGCTAGGAAGGAAAATCTCATGAAGTCAATCAGGCGAGAGTAGACGACATTGTAGTCTACATTATTGCAAGAGAAAAATAAAACAGTGGACGCTGAGGAAAAGCAGTCTCCGGAATGTTCCTTGAACGTTTATTTTCGGGAGCAATTTAGTCGAGATCAGAATTTATGGCTTTACTGTTTTCTCACTGAATTGGAACTAACTGTATATGTCTGCATGTCTGTGTGTATATGTGCGTGTGTGTGTGTGTGTGTGTATGTGCGCGTGTGTGTGTGTGTGTGTGTGTGTGTGTGTGTGTGTGTGTGTGTGTGTGTGTGTGTGTGTGTGTGTGTGTGTGCATCTGTGCATGGGGTGCATGGGTTTGTGTCCTCATACCCACCCTTCGTCTTTCTCCTCTACACAGACAGGTGGGGGGGAATGTCATGGCTGGAAGGACAGAGAATGTTATGGCTGATGAGACAGAGATGTCATCACAGAGATTATGGCTAATTGGTTCACACTGCCAAAAGCCTAGAGCTTCATGAGGGAACAGGTACATCAACACCAGGTCTGGCTACATTACATGGTCACCTTCAATGCACCTCTTGTTCTAGCACAGTGTAGACCAGGGTGGACCTGCGTGGACCACGGTGGGGCACAAACATGCAGACATTTCCAAGTCTAAACTCAATCAAGCGTTCCAGCATGCGCATAAATAACTAGCATGCCTTCCGATTAACATCGAACTCCACCTGTCTGTCTAATCGCCACTGTCCCTCTCTGTCCTGTAGTATTCACACGTAGTCTCACCACTGTTAGCTTTGGCATTCCCAGAGAAATGCACTCAGACTTTTGCACTGAGTGTATACCTCATGCAGCCTGGTGGTGTTAATTGGCCTATTTTATTGGCCACTGCTACAGACCCTTTATTCCCCAGCCACGCCCACCCAAACGCCCTTGTTAAGGAAAATAAAACCACAGCAAACTCCAAGGATTCAAACCTCGGTCCAGCTAGCTAGCACAAAAAAAGCCTCCAGTGACTCTTGCCACTGTTGAGGCTGGTGAAACCCTTTTTTTTTTCTTAGTTTGAATTTGGTGATAGATGATTACGCTGTCTGTCAATCATTAACCAGAATCTGACTACTTCACTAAAATATCAAAACATCACTAAGTAAAGTAGACACCCACACTAACAGAGTAGTAGAGGTAATGCACTTCTCTTAATAACATCTCTAAAGCAGCATTGCTTTCACCAAGATTCTTAGTTCCTACGGCAACCACGTACAGTAACACAAATACAGGTGTGTGTGTCTGTGTGTATTTGGGGGGAGGGGGTATGCTACCCTCAGACTGCCTACAGATGCAGCACAACACATTTCTGTGCTCTCTCTCTGTTTCTCTCCAGGTGTACGTCAGGACCTCTAGGACTGTGATTGAATGTACAGTACTGTATACCCACCTCTCGTTAACCCGGCTGCCCCTGGTCTCAGGGGTCCAGCTTGTAACAGGTCCTTGCAAAACCTGTGGAGGAGGTGACATCATTTCCTTCTCATGAGGGCAATGAAGTGTGGCAACTGTATGGTACCTCCCTCCCCAGTTCCTCCCGCCCTACCTGCCATTTATTGAAAACGGTGATGTCATGCAGATGTTAATTCACCCCAACAGGCTAAGTACTGTAAAGTACCCCTGAGGCCTGTGGCAGGTGACTCCACTCCTAGCTTTACTAAAGACCCCAGCTGAGTCGTAATACACATACACCAGCTTTTCTTTCAGAAAAGACAGCAGGTATTTATTTTTTTGCCCAGACTTGTATGGGTTGAGATGAGATCTTTTCCAGTGCACACAGTATATCAGGCAGGATTTCTACTGCTGCCCTGCATGCTCCACTCACACTGATTTTCTTTATCCTCACATTATGACACATTGTGTTCCGTTAAGAAGCGCTCTCTGCCTTGCACTGCCCAGAGGCTATGAGATGTCACCAGCTCATGTGGATGTGCATTAGACCCAGCCACTGACAGGATAGTGAGCCTACAGGGCCTTTACCAGAGGAGGAGTGCTGATCTAGGATAAGGTCCCCGCTGTCTTATCCGTTATGATCTGAAAGGCAAAACTGATCATAGATCAACACTCCAACTCTAAGACACTTAATGAAGACAGGCCCAGGTCTTCTAAGGGAATCGATGCAGGTTATATATAGAGCGTGGTTAACATGGAGAACATATTATGTATTACTAAGCCACTGATAAAGGATCTCCTTTTGGTTATGAGACAGACTTTTTTATTCTTTATGTTAGTAAATATGAACTCTTGATTTTCATGTCCTGCTTTAATTTACTCATCCTGACCACCAGTGTTGACCCCCCCAAGGTTGTGTTCAAAGGGGCTCAATGGTAGCCACTTCTAATGGGGTCTGACACCAAGACATATAGGGGCATATCAAGGGCCTCTTAAGAAAACACGCCTGTTCCTCTATGCAACACGTTAAGCAGAAAGGAAACAGAGAAAGTAGGTGTCTTAAAATTCTCCATAAGAAGCAATGAATCATGAAATATGTGTGTAGCAATGCCACTTTGATGTCATATGGCCATTTTACATTTCACACTCTGAAGCCAATGAGTGGACAACACATTAGCCCTTTCCCGACCTCAAAAAAATATAAGCAGTTTCTTCACACCAACCACACATGCACGCACTCACACACACACACACACACACACACACACACACACACACACACACACACACACACACACACACACACACACGCGCGCGCACACGTGCACACGCACACAAGCAAACACACACACACACACACCCCTGGCACCGCTCCTCAAAGCAGACCTATCAGTCACAGAGGCTTACTGGCCCAGGCCGGTCTGCTACTGTCATTATTTACGGTGGCTCCGCTGTTCTTGAAGGGTGCAAAGTGTTTCTAATAAAGGGTTTAGGGTTTCCTCGTCTCATCTGTGCAACTAAAGAATCTCAGTCTCCTGACAGTGAATGGGGTCGCAGGACCCTCCCTAAAACAACGGCTTGGGGTGGGGGTGGGGGGTGGGGGGGGGAGAGGCATCTGCCTGAAACAGAGACGGAGAGAGGTACACCTACTCACACCTCACACCTACTGTGATGGTCAGGGCCTAAACCACACAAAAACAACACTAGACACTATGGAACACAAGGCTTTTACTATCTCATCTTGGAATATACAAGGTCTGAGGTCATCTGCCTTTGGCATAAAAAGCAGGAACCCAGACTTCCTCAAAGAATGTATAAATACCGACATTGTCATCGTACACGAAACATGGTATAAAGAAGATGGACCCACTGTTTGCCCTCTAGGTTACAGAAAGCTGGTAGTTCCATCCACCAAACTACCAGGTGTGAAACAGGGAAGAGACTCGGGGGGTATGCTAATTACACAACCTCGACAACATAACCAACGAAAGAAAATCCTGCAGCTCTGTCTGACGCTGGGTATGTACATAGTGAATGGTAGGCTTCAAGGGGACTCCTACGGTAGGTACACCTATAGCTCATCTCTTGGCAGTAGTACTGTAGACTACTTTGTCACTGCTATCAACCCAGAGTCTCTTAGAGGGTTCACAATCAGCCTACTGACACCCCTATCAGATCACAGCAAAATCACATTCTACCTGAAAAGAGCAATAATAAATCATGAGGCAATAGAAAACCTAAACAGTAAATTTGACCTTTCAGCTTCCCTTTCAAATCTAAAAATGTCAAGCAGTCAACTTAAGAAAATGAACAATAATGACAAATGGTTTGATGAAGAACGTAAAAACCTAAAGAAGAAATTGAAAAACCAATACAACCAAAAACATAGAGATCCAGAAAACCTGAGCCTACACCTTTTCTATATGGTCACTCACTAAAACAATACAGAAATACATTATGGAAAAAGAAGGAATCAGCTTAATGTAATTGAAGAAAATTATGGGAAAATTGGAAAACTCTAAACAAACAACAACACAAAGAGTTATCTATCCAAAAAAGAGATGTGTAGATAAACCACTTCAGCAATCTTATTGTCTCTATAACAAAAAACAAACAGCAAAAACAAATACATAATGAAATTCAAAAATTAGAATCAACTAAGACTACCAGAACCCACTGGGTTCTCTAATTGCTTTGAATGAGCTTCAGGACAAAATACAAACCATGCAACCCAAAAAGGCCTGTGGTGTTGATGGTATCCTAAATTAAATTATCAAAAACTCTTTAACATCATCCTCAGCTCTAGCATCTTCCCCAATATTTGGAACCAATGACGGATCACCCCAATCCATAAAAGTGGAGACAAACTAGGGAAAATCCTCTGTATCATCATTAACAGCAGAATCTTATGTTACCTCAGTGAAAACAATATACTGAGCAAATGTCAAATTGGCTTTTGCCAAATTACTGTACGACAGACCACGTAATCACCCTGCACACCCTAAGTGACAAACAAACCAAAACAAAGGCAAAGTCTTATCATGCTTTGTTGATAAAAAAAAAAGCTTTTGACTCAATTTGGCATGAGGGTCTGTTATACAAATTGATGGAAAGTGGTGTTGGGAGGAAAAACATATGACATTATAAAATCCATGTACTCAAACAAGTCAAATGTCTACTGTTTGCTGATGATCTGGTTCTTCTGTCCCCAACCAAGGAGGGCCTACAGAAGCACCTAGATCTTCTGCACAGATTCTGTCAGACCTGGGGAAAAAAATAATAATAATAATGGTCATCCAAAAAAGGTCCAGTTGCCAGGACCACAAATGCAAATTCCATCTAGACACCATTGCCCTAGAGCACACAAAAAACTATACATACCTCGGCCTAAACATCAGCGCCACAGGTAACTTCCACAAAGCTGTGAACGATCTGAGATAAAAGGCAAGAAGGGCTTTCTATGCCATCAAAAGGAACATTAAATTCAACATACCAATTATAATCTGACTAGAAATACATGAATCAGTTATAGAACCCATTTCCCTTTATGGTTGTGAGGTCCGGGTCCGCTCACCAACCAAGAGTTCACAAAATGGGACAAACTCCAAATTAAGTCTCTGCATGCAGAATTCTGCAAAAATATCCTCTGTGTACAACGTAGAACACCAAATAATGAATAAAATATCCTCTGTGTACAACGTAAAACACCAAATAATGCACGCAGAGCAGAATTAGGCCAATACCCGCTAATTATCAAAATCCAGATTTTTTTTTTTACAACCACCTTAAAGGAAGCGATTCTCAAACCATAAATAATCCATCACCTACAGAGATATGAACCTGGAGAAGAGCCCCCTAAGCAAGCTGGTCCTGGGGCTCTGTTCACGAATACAAACAGACCCCACAGAGCCCCAGGACAGCAACACAATTCAATTCTACCAAATCGTGAGAAAACAAAACATTGTGTGCAAAAGGCATGAGGAGGTAGGCGAATAATTACAATTTAGCAGATTAACACTGGAGTGAAATGATCAAATGGTAATGTGCAGGTAGAGATACTGGTGTGCAAAAGAGCAGAAAAGTAAATAAATAAAAACAGTATGGGGAGGAGGTAGGTAAATTGGGTGGGCTATTTACCGATGGACTATGTACAGCTGCAGCGATCGGTTAGCTGCTCAGATAGCAGATGTTTAAAGTTGGTGAGGGAGATGGTGAGGTAGATAAAAGTCACCTGGCCCACAAAATGAGGTGAAAACTGAGCTGCACTTTCTAACCTCCTGCCAAATGTATGACCATATTACAGTAGATACACATATTTCCCTCAGATTACACAGACCCACAAAGAACTCGAAAACAAATCCAATTTTGATGAACACCCATATCTATTGGGTGAAATACCACAGTGTGTAATCACAGCAGTAACATTTGTCACCTGTTGCCACAAGAAAATGGTAACCAGTGAAGAACAAACACCATTGTAATTACAACCAATTTATGTTTATTTATTTTCCCTTTTGTAATTTAACTATGTGCACATCATTACAACACTGTATATAGACATAATATGACATTTGAAGTGAGTGTAATGTTCATTTTTTATTATCTATTTCACTTGCTTTGGCAATGTTAACATGTGTTTCCCATTCCAATAAAGCCCCTTAAATTGAATTGAATTGAGAGAAAGAGAGAGGTACTGTATAGAGAGGTAGAGAAAGAAAGGGAGAGTTACTGTATAGAGAGGTAGAGAGAGAGAGAGAGAGAGAGAGAGAGAGAGAGAGAGAGAGAGAGAGAGACTGTATAGAGAGGTAGAGAGAGAGAGAGAGTTACTGTATAGAGAGGTAGAGAGAGAGAGAGAGAGAGAGAGAGAGTTACTGTATAGAGAGGTAGAGAGAGAGAGAGAGAGAGAGAGAGAGAGAGGGGTACTATATAGAGAGGTAGAGAGAGAGTGAGAGAGAGAGGTACTATATAGAGTCATTGAGAGAGGTACTGTATAGAGAGGTAGAGAGAGAGAAAGAGAGAGGTACTGTATAGAGAGGTAGAGAGAGAGAAAGAGAGAGGTACTGTATAGAGAGGTAGAGAGAGAGAGAAAGAGAGAGGTACTGTATAGAGAGGTAGAGAGAGAGAGAGAGTTACTGTATAGAGAGGTAGAGAGAGAGAGAGAGAGAGAGAGAGAGAGAGAGAGAGACAGAGAGAGAAATAGAGAGAGAGAATATCTACAGCTCTGTATATAACATAATATGACATTTGTCTTTATTCTTTTGGAACTTTTGTGAGTGTAATGTTTACTGGTATTTTTTTTTTCTTCTTCACTTTTGTTTATCATCCATTGCACTTGCTTTGGCAATGTAAACACATGTTTCCCATGCCAGTAAAGCCCTTAAATTGAATTGAATTTGAATTGAAGAGAAAGTATGAGGAGGAGAGAGACAGAGAGCGAGGTGGAGAGTATAATGACAGACGTGGGGAATAAATAACATCAGAGCTCTGGCATCCATGAGTGAAACAAGAACAGCTATTAGGGCCTTGCTGTCAGAGCAGAGCAGATCGGCGGTGAGGAGGCCAGACAGTACAGCCAGGCGATAATATTTCACAGGTAAGGAGATGTCCACACGATAACACCCGAAAGCAGGAGGATAGGTGGGGGAATGAGTGAGAGGACACAGGCCCTCTGTCAGCTCCCACCCATAGCTGAGAGGAGATAGCACAGGAGCAGGGAAGCAGGGAGGTGGCGAGGCAGGGAGGTGGAGAGGCAGGGAGGTTGGGAAGCAGGGAGGTGGAGAGGCAGGGAGGTTGGAAGTTAGGGAGGCTGGGAAGGAAGAGACAGGGAGGCAGAGAAGCAGAAAGACAGGGAGGCAGAGAGGCAGAGGGGCAGAAAGACAGGGAGGCAGAGAAGCAGAAAGACAGGGAGGCAGAGAGGCAGAGAGGCAGAAAGACAGGGAGGCAGAGAGGCAGAAAGACAGGGAGGCAGAGAGGCAGAGAGGCAGAAAGACAGGGAGGCAGAGAGGCAGAAAGACAGGGAGGCAGAGAGGCAGAAAGACATGGAGGCAGAAAGACAGGGAGGCAGAGAGGAGGGAGGCAGAAAGACAGGGAGGCAGAGAGGAGGGAAGCAGAAAGACAGTGAGACAGAGAGGCAGGGAGGCAGAGAGGAGGGAGGCAGAAAGACAGTGAGCCAGAGAGGCAGGGAAGCAGAGAGGAGGGAAGCAGAAAGACAGAGGCAGAAAGACAGGGAGGCAGAGAGGAGGGACGCAGAAAGACAGAGAGGCAGAAAGACAGGGAGGCAGAGAGGAGGGACGCAGAAAGACAGAGAGGCAGAAAGACAGGGAGGCAGAGAGGAGGGAAGCAGAAAGACAGTGAGACAGAGAGGCAGAAAGACAGGGAGGCAGAGAGGAGGGAAGCAGAAAGACAGTGAGACAGAGAGGCAGAAAGACAGGGAGGCAGAAAGACATAGAGGCAGAAAGACAGGGAGGCAGAGAGGAGGGTAGCAGAAAGACAGAGAGCCAGAAAGACAGGGAGGCAGAGAGGAGGGAGGCAGAAAGACAGAGAGGCAGAAAGACAGGGAGGCAGGGAGGAGGGTAGCAGAAAGACAGAGAGACAGAAAGACAGGGAGGCAGAGAGGCAGAAAGACATGGAGGCAGAAAGACAGGGAGGCAGAAAAACAGGGAGGCATAGAGGAGGGTAGCAGAAAGACAGAGAAGCAGAAAGACAGGGAGGCAGAGAGGAGGGTAGCAGAAAGACAGAGAGGCAGAAAGACAGGGAGGCAGAGAGGAGGGAAGCAGAAAGACAGAGAGGCAGAAAGACAGGGAGGCAGAGAGGCAGAAAGACCGGGAGGCAGAGAGGCAGAAAGACAGGGAGGCAGAGAGGAGGGAAGCAGAAAGACAGAGAATCGGAAAGACAGGGAGGCAGAGAGGCAGAAAGACAGGGAGGCAGAGAGGCAGAAAGACATGGAGGCAGAAAGACAGGGAGGCAGATAAACAGGGAGGCATAGAGGAGGGAAGCAGAAAGACAGTGAGACAGAGAGGCAGAATCCATCCTATCCACTATTACCCAGTGCCATGTTGTACACACCAGGTAACCTTTAATTATCAGAGTGGTCATAGACTATCGATGGGATAGAAGCAACGAGGGGATGCTGTATGCTGGAACGATGTGACGTTGGAAACCCAATCGTCCCACAGTCAGAGACAAGATGGGGGCTCTTTGCGAAGCATTTAGCCAACAAAGAATATGAAACCTTATCGCCGCCCTCTGTTTTTATCTCCTCAGAGAGCCAGACGGCTATGGAATTAGGAGGTTTAATATTTGATATCGTCGGGGTCATCTCCCATTCATGAGAACTGCGAAAACTTTTTATTTTCCGCCTTTTGTTTTCCCAGACCGTACCCATAATTTCCACATGACGCATCCCGAGCCCCTGCCCCCTGGCCCCCTGCCACCTGGCCCCCCAGGTCCTGGCCCCCGCTCTCCACCCACTGTCTCACGTTCTGCTTAACTTGTTTAAGAGCACTGAAACTCCTTTATCGCCAGCATGCTCATCTTCCAACTGCCACTGAAAATACACACACACTCAATCTAAGTCATTCCCACTTCTGTTCTCTGTACAGACAGGGAAACAGTGTGCCTTCTGTGTCGCGGCTTATGTCTGTACAAAGTAGAAATTGAAATTAACGATTTTACAGACAGTTGAAGCAATTCTAATTTCTATGATCCTTTAAGTGTTTTAACCAAGTAGCGGACACATAACTCTCTGTCTGTGGTGTGGGGCATGGGGTTGACTGCCCTACATGATTTCCCTTTTAGGGTTATTCATTGCTTCGGTAACAAGCACAGTAAGACCGTCCATCTGACTGGGTCCGGGAGGGAGACGACAATGATGTGATGTGAGGTTCCATGTTAAACGGGGTGAGACGAGATGAACATCACTCCCATCCTGTTCTGTCTGTGAGAAATGAACAGAGAGACAGGAGGACCAACCTATCCAGCTGTGTTAATCAACCACACTCATGCACGCACGCAAACACACACATCACCGTGGACATACTCTGACACTGAAATCCAGTCAGTCCATTAGCTCTCTGCTCCCCTCCATCCCTCCCTCCTTACATCCCTCCCTCCTTCCTGGAGAACGTGGGGGAGAGAGGGATGCCATAGAGAGGGGCTGGAGAGGTGGGAGAGATGGAGTGAGGGATAGAGAGGTGGGAGAGATGGATGGAGGGTGGGAGGGAGGGAGGGAGGGAGGGAGAGAGGTGTGGGTGGGAGGGAGGGAGAACGGGCAGATTTATTTGGGCAGGTTTATAGGTTATTGTCTGCTGATTATTGGTCAGCAGGTTTAGTTGGTGTAGCCCATGGGTGCAGAACGTGCTCCTGCTGTAATTTGGATTGGGATGCGGGAGATACGTGGGATGCAGACAGTCAGACGATATGTCATTATTGTTTCATGTGAGGTATGTTTTATAGGATGACTCAGATACTTGACTGAAAAATACAGGATTTCAGGGAAATACGTTTGATTACCAGGAAATGATTGAACAGACTTCTACGGTCTGCAATAATGATGATGATGACATTTGATATACTTTATCAGCTTGGCAAAATATTTTGGTAGCTCTATGTCATCTAAGTGTTTAAGTACATACTGGTAGTAGGCTTAAGTTTAGCTCAATAAAGATTGTGATGTTTTTATGAAGAGATTCTGAAATATTGACCAAGTGCAGTTGGACACTTATGGTTTCAAAACGAGACTCAGAAAGATGCCTTGGAGGTTGTTAAAACACAGTCTTATTAAAGCCACGCAGATTTCTCTCTCTAACACACACACACACACACACACACACACACACACACACACACACACACACACACACACACACACACACACACACACACACACACCCTGAGGTCAGAAGCTGTAGTTTTAATACGACTCGTTTCATGTTAAAAGACAGTCTGGTCAGCTGTCCCACATGAACTACAGTTTTAAGCTCTGCCCTGGCATTTATTACTGTTTCAATAATATCCTATTACACCTCCATATTGTGTTACTACCCAACATGCCGTACATAGTAATCCAACTCATTCCAGGCATTCATCTAATGTTGTCTACATACCTGATATTTGATTTGGCTCTAGGTGCTACGTGCCACTGTAGAACATATCCCCTAAATCATATTATCTTGCTTTAACCTGACAAGTTTTGTTTAAATAATTAATGTCTTATTCATTTTCGTGCATAGTGACTGTTGTATGACTATGAATGAACATACTTTATATATACAGCATGTTTTGCACATCAAAATGTTACCATGATGGGCCTATTTACAGTTTTTTCCAACTGCTTACACAAGTTTTCAAAACTGTCTCCTTTTTTTCAAAACTCTACACACAATTCCCAAAACTGCACACACAAAATGCAAAATGCCTCACATCTCCTTCAAAATGTAACACTGCATTCAAAATGCCATAAACACATGTCAGAATGAAGCATTTGCATCAAATGTCAAACACTGCTTTCATAATAGTACATTTTTGGATATACCATGTAAACACTGTTGTTCTAAATCTAAAGCTCTTTGGTCTTTCATAGGCTTATATCTACATTTCAATACAATGTTCTACAGTGAAAGTAATCTGCTGTGAGGGGTAACAAGTACACTGTAAACACCAATACAATGTTCTACAGTGAAAGTAATCTGCTGAGAGGGGTAACAAGTACACTGTAAACACCAATACAATGTTCTACAGTGAAAGTAATCTGCTGTGAGGGGTAACAAGTACACTGTAAACACCAATGCAATGTAGAAACAGAAAATATTTATTAGGCCAAACATTACTGTTGTATGCAGTAGCATACAACAAAACCATACACATATGTAAACCAAAAGTATATTCTTTAGAATACAGTAAAGAACACAATTGTGTGTGTGGTGTCCCAAGGGGGCAGTACAGGAATTTGTAGGGGGGGGGGGGGGCAGTCACCAGTGCTAAGCTACGCTTCATCTCTTCTCCGGCCTGAGTCTGGCCACGATACTTCGTCCACATCACAAGATACGTTTTCTCTTGCCAAACATCGAGGGAAGAATCTCCTAGCATGGCGTATCCAACCTTGGACAGAGGCAACCTCTATGTCCCCACATAGACCATATTTATAATTGCAGTCTCTTGTACATCTGTAAACAAGCATCCTCGTCCTCCATGATGTCTTTGTTTTAGAATGAATGTTTCGCCGGTTGTCGTTCTTCGCGTTCAATGATACCAAAA
This sequence comes from Oncorhynchus mykiss, assembly GCF_057628025.1. Classification (NCBI taxonomy): domain Eukaryota; kingdom Metazoa; phylum Chordata; class Actinopteri; order Salmoniformes; family Salmonidae; genus Oncorhynchus; species Oncorhynchus mykiss. The sequence continues at coordinate 71,684,229 of NC_143029.1, forward strand.
TCCTAGCTGCAGACTAGCAATTAATATCAAAGACTGGTTCTTATTCTGTCGGTATCGATAGTCTAAGAGTTTAACCACGTGGTATGGTTAAAAGATTCAGCAATGGTCTAAAACCTTTGTCTAATCCTAATGGAGAAAAGCATGGTCTGCAACCTTTAGCAATCTCATAATTGAGGTTGGGGGTTTTATTCTGAAGGGCCGAAGAGGGCTGTCCCAGGATGTCTGACCCTAACTGGGCTCAGGGGCGGTCCAGGATGTCTGACCCTAACTGGGCTCAGGGGCTGTCCCAGGATGTCTGACCCTAACTGGGCTCAGGGGCGGTCCAGGATGTCTGACCCTAACTGGGCTCAGGGGCGGTCCAGGATGTCTGACCCTAACTGGGCTCAGGGGCGGTCCAGGATGTCTGACCCTAACTGGGCTCAGGGGCGGTCCTCTGATTTAGTTCAAATCAAAAGGGAATTGTATTTTTCTTCATTAAACAGTCCAACAACATATTACACAATTATACAAACAGTATCATACTCACTCATTCATCTTATACAACAATTAGATGTATAAACCTCATATCTGAGGCTATTATATAAACAGCGTTGTGGTAATGTGGCCACACCGTCTCCCATGCTCTTCCCCAAGTTGTGACAAACGGACCAGTTCGTAGCTGGATTCTTCACCGATCTTTTATACTTTCTCCGGAACATGAAATTTGTTCATACCTCAAGTTCTGTGAGGTGGAAGGATTTCCTTTGTCCTCTATGAAAATTGACTCTCTCTATACTGTGTGGCCATGTGGCAGGGTCTTCTAAGGAACTTACGACCTCTGACCACAGCAGCCTAGTTGAAGGAGGCAAAGGGGAGGCAGGGAGAGGGGATGGGGTTGCTATACCCAAAGAGGCCAACATCATGACACAATGTTACAGCCTTATTCTAAAATGGATTTAAAAAAATAATCCTCATCAATCTACACACAATACCCCATAATGACAAAGCGAAAACAGTGTATTCTTTATTTTTGCAAATGTATAAACAAATATATAAAAAGTACCTTATTTACAAAATAATTCAGACCCTTTGCTATTAGACTTGACATTGAGCTCAGGTGCATCCTGTTTCCATTTATCATCCTTGAGATCTTTATACAACTTGATTGGAGTCCACCTGGGGTAAATTCAATTGATTGGACATGATTTGGAAAGCACACACCTGTCTTTATAAGGTCCCACAGTTGACAGTGCATGTCGGAGCAAAATCCAAGCCATGAGGTCAAAGGAATTGTCCGTAGAGCGCAGAGACAGGACTGTGTCGAGGCACAGATCTGGGGAAGGATACCAAAACATTTCTGCAGGATGGAACAGTGGCTTCCATCATTCTTAAATGGAAGAAGTTTGGAAGCATCAAGACTCTTCCTAGAGCTGGCCGCCCGGCAAAACTGAGCAATCGGAGGAGAAGGGCCTTGGTCAGGTAGGTGACCAACAACCAGATGGTCACCTTGACAGAGCTCCAGAGTTCATCTGTGGAAATTGGAGAACCTTCCAGAAGGACAACCATCTCTGCAGCACTCTACCAATCAGACCTTTATGGTAGAGTGGCCAGATGGAAGCCACTCCTCAGTAAAAGGCACATACATGACAGCCCACTTGGGGTTTGCCAAAAGGCACCTAGGACTCTCAAACCAAGAGAAACAAGATTATCTGGTCTGATGAAACCAAGATTGAACTCTTTGGCCTAAATACGAAGTGTCATGTCTGGAGGAAACCTGGCACCATCACTACGGTGAGGCATGGTGGTTGTTGATGCTACTGTAGACCTTTGGAAAATAGTATGTTTCAATCAGTTATTTGGTGACGTGATTCTATTTAGTATAGTTTTATCTAAAATTGATAACTTTCTAAATGTTTTACAATTTTAATGAATTTAGTGAATTTTTGAAATTCACTGAGGAGGATGGTCTACCCCTTCCTCCTCTGAGGAGCCTTCACTGCTCTTCAACTATACATAATCCAATTCAAATAAATTGTAAGGCCTTTCCCCTCTTTCCTTCCATCTTTGTCCCTGTCTCCTCCCTTCCTCAGCCCTTTCACCCACTTCTTCTCTCCATCCTGCACCCCTCTGACCCAAAAGGAATGTGTAGATATGACTGATAAAGAGGAGCAAGGAGAGGAGATGAGTGGAGTGGAGAGGAGAGGGCTAAAGTTGCTGCTTGAAATAAGTACTGCCGTAAAACTGTGTCAGAAAAATGGTTCACCCTCATTCTTCTTCTCTCCCTCTCCCTTTATTCTTTACGGATCTGTAACCAAATTTTGTTACTGGTTTAATTGGCTGGGGAAGCAGTCCAGGCTCTGGTGTACAATATATTATTAATCTCCCTCCCTCCCCCCTCCTAAAGGCCTCCAGCCGACTGTTTAAAGTGAGCGGAGTGGAAAGAGAGCGAAGGAGAGAGGGGGACAACAGAGGAGAAGAGAGGACTGAAAGATATCTCCCTAGCCCTCCAATGTGGAGATCAAAGTGGACTATTCCTTAAACTCCATGGCACCATAATGGTTTGGCAGAGTCCGAGAGAGAGCTCTCGCTGCTCCAGATGTTGTAACATGGGTGATTAGTGACAGTGTAATACTTTGAACACTCAGCGTACAAAGGGAGAACCCAGCTGAGCCAGAAGCTTTAAACTTTGTTGATTGGGGGGGGGGTTCCCAGAGCCACCGGAGAGCATTAGCCGAGAGATGTAAAGAGATATCACATTCATTTTTCTCGTTTATACGCGCCCGGGGAATAAAGGACAACAAATAAAGTGTGGGAGGTAATATAAATGCCTGTCATACTTTTCCTTATTAGAAGTAGAGGGATTGTTTCTGGATGTCACAATAGTAGATTCCTTTTGGGACATTTAGTGATTGGATACTTCGAAGTTTAATATATATTAGACTATGTTGATTTTGGTAGTTAATAGTTTGATTTATATATTTTAAATTCCTCTTTAGATTCTTCTTCCAGCATATGTTACATGACTTAGCCTGAATACCAAAACGTGAAGTAGACTGAAAAAGTAAAAAAGTAAAATAATCAAGCTGTATTATATTGCAATGTTATTACGTGTAATTACAATTACAATAAGACAGGACCAAATAAACTGATGTAAGTAAACCGTTTAGTTCATGATTTTCTAAATATCCAATTTGCCCGTCCATCTTCTGAATTTGTATTTTTTTTAAACTTTTATTTAACCTTTTTACAATGACGGCCTAGGAACAGTGGGTTAACTGCCTTGTTCAGGGGCAGAACCACAGATTTTTACCTTGTCAGCTCAGGATTCGATCTAGCAACCTTTCGGTTACTGGCCCAATGGTCTAACCACTAATCTCATGTTCAATTGAAAAATTACAATTCCTTACCCATGTAATCACTGACTAGCCATTGTAACGCATGTAGTAGTCTGAACGAGATGCTATGGAGACAGCAAAAAATAGAGAATGGCTAGTGTTAGATTATTAGATTACATTATCTGGATTCTTCAATTATGTTAAGCTGATTCCTTCTTTTTCCGTAGTGTATTTCTGTTTTGTTTTAATGATTCACCATAGTGAAGGTGTAGGCTCAGGTTTTCTGGGTCTCTATGTTTTCGGATGCGTTGGTTTATTTGTCATTATTGTTCATTTTCTTAGGTTGACTGCTTGACATTTTTAGATTTGAAAGGGAAGTTGAAAGGTCAAATATACTGTTTATGCTTTCAAATCAAATCAAATTGTATTAGTCAAATGCCCCGAATACAACAGGTGTAGGTAGACCTTACAGTGAAATGCTTACTTACGAGCCCCTAACCAACAACTGTTTGTTGAGAATTATCTGTTAATTGAATGATTAGAATATTCCGCCCTGAAACATATAATTGTATGGAATTGATTAGAATGTCTAAAATCATAATCAATAAATGTGTGGTCCTAGTCAGAATTAGGGTAAAACAATATGTCTTTATGGTATTTTAAACACAGACTGTCTGAGCTTGGTGCCGACCTGACTAGAGATTTGGGAGAGAACAGGGAGTAGGTATCAAGGACAAGGTTACTAATCTCTGTCGGCTGGGTAGTGAGACAGTGTGTGCATAGCAGGACATTGTGTGCGTCTGTTTGTGTGTATGTGTGTGTGTGTATGTATGGTTGTGTGTATGTGTGGGCGTGAGAAGTCAGTATAAAATGAATTGTTTTGTATTCTTGACTTTAGAATGTTCCCGTGAATAAACCTTTTGGACTATTTTAGCTGGGCCTCCGTCTGTTTCATTCGACCAGGATCTTACAAATTCTGGTCTGCAGACTGAGTAATATAATTAAATTGAGTTATGTACTTTGAGAACAAAATGATCTTATCAACAACGCAGTGTTGAGGATCTAGTTGCAGAGGGAGGTGTTTAGTCCCAGGATCCTTAGCTTAGTGATGAGCTTTGAGGGCACTGTGATGTTGAACGCTAAGCTGTAGTCAATGAATAGCATTATCGCATAGGTGTTCCTTTTGTCCAGGTGTGAAAGGGCAGTGTGGAGTGCAATAGAGATTGCATCATCTGTGGATCTGTTAGGGCGGTATGCAAATTGGAGTGGGTTTAGGGTTTCTGGGAATATGGTGTTGATGTGAGACATGACCAGCCTTTCAATGCACCATGGCTACAGACGTGAGTGCTACGGGTCGGTAGTCATTTAGGCAGGTTACCTTAGTGTTCTTGGGCATAGAGACTATGGTGGTCTGCTTTAACCATGTTGGTATTACAGACTTAGGCAGGGAGAGGATGAAAATGTCAGTGAAGACACTTGCTCGCAGTAGAGGTCCTGGTAATCCATCTGGCCCTGCGGCCTTGTGAATGTTGTCCTGTTTAAAGGTCTTGCTCACATTGGCTGCGGAGAGCATGATCACACAGTCTTCTGGAACAGTTGGTGCTCTCATGCATGTTTCAGTATTATTTACCTCAATCAAATGTATTTATAAAGCCCTTCTTACATCAGCTGATGTCAAAAAGTGCTGTACAGAAACCCAGCCTAAAACCCCAAACAGCAAGCAGTGCAGGTGTAGAGTATCTCTACCGCTCCTGCTGTCTCCAGAGAGTTGAAAAGAGCAGGTCTGGGACAGGTAGCATGTCCGGTGAACAGGTCAGGGTTCCATAGCTGCAGGCAGAACAGTTGAAACTGGAGCAGCAGCATGGCCAGGTGAACTGGGGACAGCAAGGAGTCATCAGGCCAGGTAGTCCTGAGGCATGGTCCGAGGGCTGAGGTCCTCCGAGAAAGAGAGAGAGAGAAAGAAAGAGAGAAAGAGAGAGAAAAAGAGAGAAAGAGAGAGAGAATTAGATCTAGTGGAAAGCCTTCTCAGAAGAGTGGAGGCTGTTATTGCAGTAAAGGGGGGACCAACTCCAAATTAATGCCCATGGTTTTGGAATGAGGTGTTTGACAAGCATGTGTCCACATATTTCTGGTCATATAGTGTATATCTGTCTACATACATCCATCAGACCTCCACACCTCATTCTTTCAGGTTGTTGATTAAGTTCAGGAGCAAAACGTTACTAAAACCAAATCATAATAACTACAGTAAGCAGGTTTCAAACAGATAATAATGTAACTTTCCATGAAGGTTTATCCAAGGGTATTTAAATAGTTCATGCATAAGTAAACTGCTACTAGGCCATGGTTCCAGGATTCTGCCCTTAAACCCTGCCTTCCTATATACTGGATGTGCACAGACATGTAATCACAGCTGCTCTATTGGGGATTGATATGGTCACTGCAAGGTTGGGATACTGGCTATGTAATCCACTGATCTTAAGCGGGCCGCGCCTGGCCCACCTGTCGTGCTCTTAAGAAGAACAGGAAAGAGGGAGAGGAGGAAACATATTCACCTGGCCATACAGTACACACTCTTTACAGCAAGGACTTTTCTCTGCTTCACAGAACAGGAAGTGCCTCTGGAGCTATTATCAAAAGGGGGATCGTTTCATGAACATCCGGAGGTGTTTTGTATGATATCTCTTTTAGGTTGCAACGTGCGTGACCCGGATGTTATGATGCAATTTCTGTCATGTAACAGCGCCAGTTTTAATTCAGAAAAGGAAAAACCCTTGAGCCACTCCTTTGATGAATTTGTGTATGTCAAATCAAATCAATCAAATGTAATATTATTTGTCACATGCGCCGAATACAACGGGTGCAGGCTTTACTATGAAATGCTTACTTACGAGTCATTTCCCAACAATGAAGAGTTAAGAAGTAAGAACCATTTGCTAAAGAAAAAATAGTAACACTATAAAATAACAATAAGGAGGCTATATATAAGGAGTACAGGTACCAAGTCAATGTGCAAGAGTACGACATAGTTGAAGTAATTGAGGTAGTGTTTACAGAGCCGTGAAAAAGTATTTGCCCCCTTTCTTATTTTCTCTACTTTTGCACATTTTTGATACTGAATGTTATCAGATCTTCAACCAAAACGTAATATTTGATAAAGGGGAACCTGAGTGAACAAATAACATAACAATTACATACATATTTAATGTATTTAATAAACCTGAGTGAACAAATAACATAACAATTACATACATATTTAATTTATTTAATAAACAAAGTTGTGCAACACCCAATGCCCCTGTGTGAAAAAGTAATTGCCCCCCTACACTCAATAACTTGTTTTGCCACCTTTAGCTGCAATGACTCCAACCAAACACTTCCTGTAGTTGTTGATCAGTCTCTCATGTCGTGGTGGAGGAATTTTCGTCAGCTCTTCCATGCAGAAATTATAACTCGGCGACATTTGTGGGTTTTCAAGCATGAACTGCTCGTTTCAAGTCCTGCTACAACATCTCAGTTGGGATTAGGTCTGGACTTTGACTAGGCCATTCCAAAACTTAAAATGTGTTGCTTTTTTAGCCATTTCTTTTCATGTAAACTTGATTGTGTGTTTTGGATATTATCTTTCTGCATTACCCAGCTGCACTTCAGCTTCAGCTCACAGACGGATGGCCTGACATTCTCCTGTAGAATTCTTTGATACAGAATGAATGCTTCCTTCTATTAAGGTACGTCATCCAGGCCCTGAGGCAGAAAAGCATCCCCAAACCATCACACTATCACCACCATGCTGACTGTTGGTATGAAGTTCTTACTGTGGAATGCAGTGTTTGGGACCCATGTCGTCCAAAAAGTTATACTTTTTGTATAGTCATCTAATCATGTATAATCATAATCATCTGAACATTCTTCAAAGAGTCTTGTTAATCATCCAGGTGCTTCTAGGTGCTTTTTGGCAAACTTGAGTCAACTTTTCGGACAACATAGGTCCCTTTATGCCTGGTGAAAACCTGTGTTGGTGTGTTTGGACCATGATGTGTGAGTGCGTGGTGTATGCACGGCACAACAGCTGCATACTCCTCCACTCTCTGTGTGAATTCACACCCTCCAACCCATAGACATTAAAACCAGTATATAGTGGTAGCTCTGAAGTCATCCACATATTCCTATGGAAAACCTCCGATGGCGCATGAAGCTGGAGGTTTTTGAACTTGAATCAAGCCATATATTGCTGAACGGCACCATCAAATCTCTAAGGGTCATGGTGAAAGTGGCTGTAACTAGCAAAGGATTACGGCCGATGTCGTCATTTTCATCCTGCCTGAGAGAGCACCGGGAGCCTCCTTGTAGCCTGCCGGCCTGTGATTGGTCTGTGTCGGCACGTGGTCATGTGTAACGACTTATGTAGCAGTCAGAATGGATCACTATTTAAATATCTCGATTTGTAGCTAACTTTAAAATAATTTACTGTGGGGATCAAAGTTGATCATATTAAACACATTTTAGAGCCCAAAATATCTGTCCCCAAAAACAATTGACTTTTTGGCGACTGTAATACACTTAGGCTTTCTAAGGCTTTGGGTACCGCTAGGTTGCTATGCAGTAGCTGACCAGCAGAGCTTGTGGTTTACGCTCCAGACCGGACACTGGGGGCCTGCTCCAACCCTGTGTCTTACCAGACCTCTTTCATTCAGTCTATAAATATTCCAAATATCCCCCCAATAAATAAACAGGCTTTAAAATAAGGAAAGAAATGAGCCTTTTAAGGCCCAGAATAGCACTGCTTCTCTCCCCGTGGCTTTCATGTTAAAGGAAGCTCTGAACAATCTTATTGTTACATTGTTACATTTCCTTCTCTTGCTGTCAAACCCTCATGTTGCTCTTTATGAGGTCACACACAGTACTCTGACCTCCGCGTCCAGTGAGTTCAACTACTCTCAAGAATTTTGATATTTTTGGTTAATTAAAACATCAAAATACTTACAATTGAAGTAGAATGCATAAAATTATACCAAATCGATGTAAAAGATGTGGGGAAGTTTTACAGAACTGTCATTGTTGTTTTATGTATGTACATTTAAGTAATATAATATTTTACCAAAATTGAAAATGTTGATGATTTTAAATGTGACTCCAACAAGAACGCAATTATACTGTGCATGTGTAAAGTAAATTATACTGTGCATGTGTAAAGTAAATTATACTGTGCATGTGTAAAGTAAATTATGCTGTGCATGTGTAAAGTAAATTATACTGTGCATGTGTAAAGTAAATTATACTGTGCATGTGTAAAGTTAATTATACTGTGCATGTGTAAAGTAAACTATACTGTGCATGTGTAAAGTAAATTATAAATCAAATCAAATCAAATCCAATTTTATTTGTCACATACACATGGTTAGCAGATGTTAATGCGAGTGTAGCGAAATGCTTGTGCTTCTAGTTCCGACAATGCAGTAATAACCAACAAGTAATCTAGCTAACAATTCCAAAACTACTACCTCTTACAAGTGTAAGAGGATAAAGAATATGTACATAAAGATATATGAATGAGTGATGGTACAGAGCGGCATAGGCAAGATACAGTAGATGGTATTGAGTACAGTATATACATATGAGATGAGTATGTAAACAAAGTGGCTAGTGATACATGTATTACATAAAGATGCAGTAGATGATATAGAGTACAGTATATACAGTGCCTTGCGAAAGTATTCGGCCCCCTTGAACTTTGCGACCTTTTGCCACATTTCAGGCTTCAAACATAAAGATATAAAACTGTATTTTTTTGTGAAGAATCAACAACAAGTGGGACACAATCATGAAGTGGAACAACATTTATTGGATATTTAAAACTTTTTTAACAAATCAAAAACTGAAAAATTGGGCGTGCAAAATTATTCAGCACCTTTACTTTCAGTGCAGCAAACTCTCTCCAGAAGTTCAGTGAGGATCTCTGAATGATCCAATGTTGACCTAAATGACTAATGATGATAAATACAATCCACCTGTGTGTAATCAAGTCTCCGTATAAATGCACCTGCACTGTGATAGTCTCAGAGGTCCGTTAAAAGTGCAGAGAGCATCATGAAGAACAAGGAACACACCAGGCGGGTCCGAGATACTGTTGTGAAGAAGTTTAAAGTCGAATTTGGATACAAAAAGATTTCCCAAGCTTTAAACATCCCAAGGAGCACTGTGCAAGCGATAATATTGAAATGGAAGGAGTATCAGACCACTGCAAATCTACCAAGACCTGGCCATCCCTCTAAACTTTCAGCTCATACAAGGAGAAGACTGATCAGAGATGCAGCCAAGAGGCCCATGATCACTCTGGATGAACTGCAGAGATCTACAGCTGAGGTGGGAGACTCTGTCCATAGGACAACAATCAGTCGTATATTGCACAAATCTGGCCTTTATGGAAGAGTGGCAAGAAGAAAGCCATTTCTTAAAGATATCCATAAAAAGTGTTGTTTAAAGTTTGCCACAAGCCACCTGGGAGACACACCAAACATGTGGAAGAAGGTGCTCTGGTCAGATGAAACCAAAATTTTACTTTTTGGCAACAATGCAAAATGTTATGTTTGGCGTAAAAGCAACACAGCTGAACACACCATCCCCACTGTCAAACATGGTGGTGGCAGCATCATGGTTTGGGCCTGCTTTTCTTCAGCAGGGACAGGGAAGATGGTTACAATTGATGGGAAGATGGATGGAGCCAAATACAGGAGATTTGTCTTCCAACAAGACAATGATCCAAAACATAAAGCAAAATCTACAATGGAATGGTTCAAAAATAAACATATCCAGGTGTTAGAATGGCCAAGTCAAAGTCCAGACCTGAATCCAATCAAGAATCTGTGGAAAGAACTGAAAACTGCTGTTCACAAATGCTCTCCATCCAACCTCACTGAGCTCGAGCTGTTTTGCAAGGAGGAATGGGAAAAAATGTCAGTCTCTCGATGTGCAAAACTGATAGAGACATACCCCAAGCGACTTACAGCTGTAATCGCAGCAAAAGGTGGCGCTACAAAGTATTAACTTAAGGGGGCTGAATATTATTATTATTTTTTTTCAGTTTTCGATTTGTTAAAAAAGTTTGAAATATCCAATAAATGTCGTTCCACTTCATGATTGTGTCCAACTTGCTGTTGATTCTTCACAAAAAAATAAAGTTTTATATCTTTATGTTTGAAGCCTGAAATGTGGCAAAAGGTCGCAAAGTTCAAGGGGGCCGAATACTTTCGCAAGGCACTGTACCTCTTGTGTCTGAGCCGTTGAATTGAGATTCTACTTTGTCTCTATACTGACGCTTAGCTTGTTTGATTGCCTTGCGGAGGGAATAACTACACTGATTGTATTCGGTCATGTTTCCGGTCACCTTGCCCTGATTAAAAGCATTGGTTTGCGCTTTCAGTTTCACGCGAATGCGTCTTCAACGCACGTTCTAATGAACTCGCTCACCGAATCAGCGTATTCGTCAATGTTGTTGCTTGATGCAATACGAAACATATCCCAGTCCACGTGATGGAAGCAGTCTTGGAGTGTGGAATCAGATTGGTCGGACCAGCGTTGAACAGACCTCAGCGCAGGAGCTTCTTGTTTTAGTTTCTGTCTGTCTGGCCTTATATGCGTCGCGGAATTTAGAATAGCAATGATCCAAGGTTTCTCCAGCCCTGGTTGCGCAATCGATATACTGATACAATTTAGGGAGTCTTGTTTTCAGATTAGCCTTGTTAAAATCCCCAGCTACAATGAATGCAGCCACAGGATATATGGATTCCAGTTTGCAAAGAGTCAAATAAAGTTCGTTCAGAGCCATCGATGTGTCTGCTTGGGGGGGAATATATATGGCTGTGATTATAACAATAAGAGAATTCCCTTGGTAGATAATGCAGGCGACATTTGATTGTGAGGAATTCTAAATCAGGTGAACAGAAGGACTTGAGTTCCTGTATGTTGTTGTGGCCACACCACGTCTCGTTAACCATGAAGCATACGCCCCCGCCCCTCTTCTTACCAGAAAGATGTTTGTTTCTGTCGGCGCGATGCGTGGAGAAACCAGCTGGCTGCACCGACTCCGATAGCGTCTCTCCAGTGAGCCATGTTTCCGTGAAGCAAAGAACGTTACAGTCTCTGATGTCCCTCTGGAATGCTACCCTTGCTCGGAGTTCATCAACCTTGTTGTCAAGAGACTGGACATTGGCGAGTAGAATGCTAGGGAGTGGTGCGCGATGTGCCCGTCTCCGGAACCTGACCAGAAGACCGCTTCGTTTCCCCCTTTTACGAAGTCGTTTTTTTGGGTCGCCGGCTGGGATCCATTCCATTGTCCTGGGTGAAAGGCAGAACACAGGATCCGCTTCGCGAAAGTCATATTCTTGGTCGTACTGATGGTGAGTTGACGCTGCTCTTATATTCAGTAGTTCTTCTCGACTGTATGTAATGAAACCTAAGATGACCTGGGGTACCAATGTAAGAAATAACACGTAAAAAAACTAAAAACTGCATAGTTTCCTAGGAACGAAGCGAGGCGGCCATCGCCGGAAGTCATGTGTAAAGTAAATTAAATTATGTGTAAAGTAAATTATACTGTGCATGTGTAAAGTAAATTATACTGTGCATGTGTAAAGTAAATTATACTGTGCATTGTAAAGCTAATTATACTGTGCATGTGTAAAGTTAATTATACTGTGCATTGTAAAGTAAATGATACTGTGCATTGTAAAGTTAATTATACTGTGCATGTATAAAGTAAATTATACTGTGCATGTGTAAAGTAAATTATACTGTGCATTGTAAAGTCAATTATACTGTGCATGTGTAAAAGCCACAGGTCAGGGACTATAGAGTAGAAACTGTTTAGCTTTTTATTGCCTTGTAAAAATCCCCAGTCTTTTAAATGTTGTACAGCAGGACTGTGTAAAAACATATATCTGAAAAGCAGAGAGAGAGAGAGAGAGAGAGAGAGAGAGAGAGAGAGAGAGAGAGAGAGAGAGAGCACTTTGAGAGAGAGAGAGAGAGAGCACTTTGAGAGAGAGAGAGCACTTTGAGAGAGAGAGAGAGAGCACTTTGAGAGAGAGCACTTTGAGAGAGAGAGAGAGAGAGAGAGCACTTTGAGAGAGAGCACTTTGAGAGAGAGAGAGAGCACTTTGAGAGAGAGAGAGCACTTTGAGAGAGAGAGAGAGAGAGAGAGCACTTTGAGAGAGAGAGAGAGAGAGAGCACTTTGAGAGAGAGAGAGAGAGAGAGAGCACTTTGAGAGAGAGAGAGAGCACTTTGAGAGAGAGAGAGAGAGAGCACTTTGAGAGAGAGAGAGAGAGAGAGCGAGAGCACTTTGAGAGAGAGAGAGAGAGAGAGAGAGAGAGAGAGAGCACTTTGAGAGAGAGAGAGAGAACGAGTGTTTCGAGAAAGAGAGAGAATGAGAGGGTTTCAAGATAGAGAGAGAGAATGAGAGCATTTAGAGAGAGAATGAGAGCATTTAGAGAGACAGCGTTTAGAGAGAGAGCGTTTAGAGAGAGAGCGTTTAGAGAGAGAGCGTTTAGAGAGAGAACGTTTAGAGAGAGAGCGTTTAGAGAGAGAGCGTTTAGAGAGAGAGAGAGAGAATGAGAGCATTTCGAGAGAGAGAGAGAGTGAGAGAGAGAGAGAGAGAATGAGAGCATTTTGAGAGAGACAGAGAGAGAGAATGAGAGCATTTTGAGAGAGACAGAGAGAGAGAATGAGAGAGAGCGAGAGAGAGAGCGCTTTGAGAAAGAGAGAATGATAGCATTTAGAGAGAGAAAGCATTTAGAGAGAGAGCGTTTAGAGAGAGAGAGCATTTCGAGACAGAGAGAATGAGAGCATTTTGAGAGAGAGAGAGAGAATGAGAGCATTTTGAGAGAGACAGAGAGAGAGAATGAGTGTTTCGAGAAAGAGAGAGAATGAGAGCATTTCAAGAGAGAGAGAGAGAGAGAATGAGAGCGTTTCAAGATAGAGAGAATGAGAGCATTTAGAGAGAGAAAGCATTGAGAGAGAGCGTTTAGAGAGAGAGAGCATTTCGAGAGAGAGAATGAGAGCATTTCGAGAGAGAGAGAGAGAATGAGAGCATTTTGAGAGAGACAGAGAGAGAGAATGAGAGCATTTCGAGAGAGAGAATGAGAGCATTTCGAGAGAGAGAGAGAGAGAGAATGAGAGCATTTTGAGAGAGACAGAGAGAGAGAGAGTGAGCGTTTCGATAGAAAGAACGAGAGAAAATGACAACGTTTCGATAGAGAGAACGAAAGAGAATGAGAGCGTTTCGAGAGAGAAAGAAAACAAGAGAGAATGAGAGCATTTCGAGAGAGAGAATGAGAGCGTTTTGAGAGAGTGTGCGAGAGAGAATGAGAGCGTTTTGAGTGAGAGAGCAAACGAGAGAGAATGAGAGCGTTTCGATAGAGAGAACGAGAGAGAATGAGAGCGTTTCGAGTGAGAGAACGAAAGAGAATGAGAGCGTTTCAAGAGAGAGAGAAAACAAGAGAGAATGAGAGCGTTTTGAGAGAGAGAGAACAAGAGAGAATGAGAGCGTTTCGAGAGAGAGAACGAGAGAATTAGAGCGTTTCGGAGAGAGAGAGAGAGAGAACAAGAGAGAATGAGAGCGTTTCGGACAGAGAACAAGAGAGAATGAGAATGTTGAGAGAGAGAGGGAGAGAATGATAATGTTGAGAGAGAGAGAGAGAGAGAGAGAGAGAGAGAGAGCGAGAGAGAGAGAGCGAGAGAGAGAACGAGAGAATGAGAGAGTTTCGAGACACAAAAAGAAAGTTAAATCACGTAGGATATCACAATGTTGAGTAATGTACTTAAACTTGGCATCAGAGGAGGCCGAGGTGAGGGATGTGCTGAGTCTGAGATGGAGATGGGTCGAAATCCCCCTCGATTATCTTTCTGTCTGGACCAATCATCTCCGTCAGGGAAGACAAACTGCATTCTTCTAGTCTAGTGTAGTTCAGGCAGGATTAATGAACTGTGAGTGGCTGAGAGATACATGCAGGGGGAAGAAGAGAGAAGGTGGGATAAGGAGGCCTAGTGAGATAAATAAAGGGACAAGGACAGAGAAGCCCCCTAGTGAGATAAATAAAGGGACAAGGACGAGAAGCCCCCTAGTAAGATACATTTTTATTTTTTTATTTTTTATTTCACCTTTATTTAACCAGGTAGGCAAGTTGAGAACAAGTTCTCATTTACAATTGCGACCTGGCCAAGATAAAGCAAAGCAGTTCGACACATACAACGACACAGAGTTACAAACATACAGTCAATAATACAGTATAAACAAGTCTATATACGATGTGAGCAAATGAGGTGAGATAAGGGAGGTAAAGGCAAAAAGGCCATGGTGGCAAAGTAAATACAATATAGCAAGTAAAACACTGGAATGGTAGATTTGCAATGGGAGAATGTGCAAAGTAGAAATAAAAATAATGGGGTGCAAAGGAGCAAAATAAATAAATAAATTAAATACAGTAGGGAAAGAGGTAGTTGTTTGGGCTAAATTATAGGTGGGCTATGTACAGGTGCAGTAATCTGTGAGCTGCTCTGACAGTTGGTGCTTAAAGCTAGTGAGGGAGATAAGTGTTTCCAGTTTCAGAGATTTTTGTAGTTCGTTCCAGTCATTGGCAGCAGAGAACTGGAAGGAGAGGCGACCAAAGAAAGAATTGGTTTTGGGGGTGACTAGAGAGATATACCTGCTGGAGCGTGTGCTACAGGTGGGAGATGCAATGGTGACCAGCGAGCTGAGATAAGGGGGGACTTTACCTAGCAGGGTCTTGTAGATGACATGGAGCCAGTGGGTTTGGCGACGAGTATGAAGCGAGGGCCAGCCAACGAGAGCGTACAGGTCGCAATGGTGGGTAGTATATGGGGCTTTGGTGACAAAACGGATTGCACTGTGATAGACTGCATCCAATTTGTTGAGTAGGGTATTGGAGGCTATTTTGTAAATGACATCGCCAAAGTCGAGGATTGGTAGGATGGTCAGTTTTACAAGGGTATGTTTGGCAGCATGAGTGAAGGATGCTTTGTTGCGAAATAGGAAGCCAATTCTAGATTTAACTTTGGATTGGAGATGTTTGATATGGGTCTGGAAGGAGAGTTTACAGTCTAACCAGACACCTAAGTATTTGTAGTTGTCCACGTATTCTAAGTCAGAGCCGTCCAGAGTAGTAATGTTGGACAGGCGGGTAGGTACAGGTAGCGATCGGTTGAAAAGCATGCATTTAGTTTTACTTGTATTTAAGAGCAATTGGAGGCCATGGAAGAAGAGTTGTATGGCATTGAAGCTTGCCTGGAGGGTTGTTAACACAGTGTCCAAAGAAGGGCCAGAAGTATACAGAATGGTGTCGTCTGCGTAGAGGTGGATCAGAGACTCACCAGCAGCAAGAGCGACCTCATTGATGTATACAGAGAAGAGAGTCGGTCCAAGAATTGAACCCTGTGGCACCCCCATAGAGACTGCTAGAGGTCCGGACAGCAGACCCTCCGATTTGACACACTGAACTCTATCAGAGAAGTAGTTGGTGAACCAGGCGAGGCAATCATTTGAGAAACCAAGGCTGTCGAGTCTGCCGATGAGGATGTGGTGATTGACAGAGTCGAAAGCCTTGGCCAGATCAATGAATACGGCTGCACAGTAATGTTTCTTATCAATGGCGGTTAAGATATAATTTAGGACCTTGAGCGTGGCTGAGGTGCACCCATGACCAGCTCTGAAACCAGATTGCATAGCAGAGAAGGCATGGTGAGATTCGAAATGGTCGGTAATCTGTTTGTTGACTTGGCTTTCGAAGACCTTAGAAAGGCATGGTAGGATAGATATAGGTCTGTAGCAGTTTGGGTCAAGAGTGTCACCCCCTTTGAAGAGGGGGATGACCGCAGCTGCTTTCCAATCGTTGGGAATCTCAGACGACACGAAAGAGAGGTTGAACAGGCTAGTAATAGGGGTGGCAACAATTTTGGCAGATAATTTTAGAAAGAAAGGGTCCAGATTGTCTAGCCCGGCTGATTTGTAAGGGTCCAGATTTTGCAGCTCATTCAGAACATCAGCTGAGCAGATTTGGGAGAAGGAGAAATGGGGAAGGCTTGGGCGAGTTGTTGTGGGGGGTGCAGTGCTGTTGACCGAGGTAGGAGTAGCCAGGTGGAAAGCATGGCCAGCCGTAGAAAAATGCTTATTGAAATTCTCAATTATGGTGGATTTATCAGTGGTGACAGTGTTTCCTATCTTCAGTGCAGTGGGCAGCTGGGAGGAGGTGTTCTTATTCTCCATGGACTTTACAGTGTCCCAGAACTTTTTTGAGTTAGTGTTGCAGGAAGCAAATTTCTGCTTGAAAAAGCTAGCCTTGGCTTTTCTAACTGCCTGTGTATAATGGTTTCTAGCTTCCCTGAACAGCTGCATATCACGGGGGCTGTTCGATGCTAATGCAGAACGCTATAGGATGTTTTTGTGTTGGTTAAGGGCAGTCAGGTCTGGGGGGAACCAAGGGCTATATCTGTTCCTGGTTCTAAATTTCTTGAATGGGGCATGTTTATTTAAGATGGTTAGGAAGGCATTTAAAAAAAAATATCCAGGCATCCTCTACTGACGGAATGAGATCAATATCCTTCCAGGATACCCCGGCCAGGTCGATTAGAAAGGCCTGCTCGCTGAAGTGTTTCAGGGAGAGTTTTACAGTGATGAGTGGAGGTCGTTTGACCACTGACCCATTACGGATGCAGGCAATGAGGCAGTGATCGCTGAGATCTTGGTTGAAAACAGCAGAGGTGTATTTAGAGGGCAAGTTGGTTAGGATGATATCTATGAGGGTGCCCGTGTTTAAGGCTTTGGGGAGGTACCTGGTAGGTTCATTGATAATTTGTGTGAGGTTGAGGGCATCAAGTTTAGATTGTAGGATGGCTGGGGTGTTAAGCCTGTTCCAGTTTAGGTCGCCTAGCAGCACAAGCTCTGAAGATAGATGGGGGGCAATCAGTTCACATATGGTGTCCAGAGCACAGCTGGGGGCAGAGGGTGGTCTATAGCAGGCGGCAACGGTGAGAGACTTGTTTTTAGAGAGGTGGATTTTTAAAAGTAGAAGTTCAAATTGTTTGGGTACAGACCTGGATAGTAGGACAGAACTCTGCAGGCTATCTTTGCAGTAGATTGCAACACCGCCCCCTTTGGCAGTTCTATCTTGTCTGAAAATGTTGTAGTTTGGAATTAAAATGTCTGAATTTTTGGTGGTCTTCCTAAGCCAGGATTCAGACACAGCTAGAACATCCGGGTTGGCAGAGTGTGCTAAAGCAGTGAATAGAACAAACTTAGGGAGGAGGCTTCTAATGTTAACATGCATGAAACCAAGGCTATTACGGTTACAGAAGTCGTCAAAAGAGAGCGCCTGGGGAATAGGAGTGGAGCTAGGCACTGCAGGGCCTGGATTCACCTCTACATCGCCAGATGAACATAGTAGGAGTAGAATAAGGGTGCGGCTAAAAGCAATAAGAATTGGTCGTTTAGAACGTCTGGAACAGAGAGTAAAAGGAGGTTTCTGGGGGCGATAAAATAGCATCAAGGTATAATGTACAGACAAAGGTAAGGTAGGATGTGAATACAGTGGAGGTAAACCTAGGTATTGAGTGATGAAGAGAGAGATATTGTCTCTAGAAACATCATTGAAACCAGGAGATGTCATTGCATGTGTGGGTGGTGGAACTAATAGGTTGGATAAGGTATAATGAGCAGGACTAGAGGCTCTACAGTGAAATAAGCCAATAAACACTAACCAGAACAGCAATGGACAAGGCATATTGACATTAAGGAGAGACATGCTCAGTCGAGTGATCAAAAGGGTCCAGTGAGTGGAGAGGTTGGTTGGGGGTCACGGCGATTTAGACAGCTAAATCGGTAGCAAGCTAGCATAGGAGCAAGCTAGCATAGGATGGAGGTCTGTTGTTAGCCAACTCTTGCGTTCCGTCAGTAGATTAGTGGGTTTCCGTGTGGTAGAGGGGATTAATCCAAATCACACAACAACAACAAAAATAAAAACAATAGTTATAGAGGCCCAAGAAGAAAAATAAATACATTAATTAAAAGAAAATAAAAATAGTCTGATTGTCTATTCAGATAGCAGCCGATAAGATAGCCAACGGCTAGTAGGCCGCATATGGGCGCCCAGGCAACGTTGCGCCGGAGGAGCCAGCCGGACAATTCCCTCGGGTAGACAACGTCGGCAGTCCAGCCGTGAAGGCCCGGTGGGGCTCCGCGTAGGCAGCAAAACGGGTCCGGATAGGTGACTGCAGCCCAGGAGTGATTGATGGAACTCTTCAGCTGGCTAGCTCCGGAACAATTGATGTTAGCTCCGGAATCGACGAAAGCCGATAGTCACACGGATAGCAGCTAGCTAGCTGCGAGATCCAGGCATGGACGTCCAGAGCCAGCGGCCGAAATCCAGGGACATGGAGAGAAAAATTGGGCCGATATGTTCCGCTCCGAGCCGCGCTGCGCTGCACCGCGCCGTACAAAACTGGCGATAGATTCTCGAGCCAAAGGACAGCCGATGACCACAAACCGTGGTCAGCTGAGTACCAACGATTAGCCAGTAAATAAGCTAACTAGCTTCTGAACTAGCCAATGAACCAGCTTCAGAGTAGCTTCTGGACCAGCTTCTGGCTAGCTCCCGGCTAGCTTTTGGCTAATTTCTGGCTAGCCTCTCGGAGGATCACAGATCTGAGGTAAATAATACTTTTTATATAAATGTAAATTGGTGAAGCGGATTGCAGGAGAGTGTTCTGAAGATGAGTTTTTGGAAAATTAAAAATGTATGTGAAAAAAAAGTTGTAAATATATATATATATACGGGACACGACAGGACGAGGACAAAAATACATCTGAACTGCTATGCCATCTTGGGGAAGAAAAAAAGGACAAGGACAGAGAAGCCCCCTAGTAAGATAAATAAAGGGACAAGGACGAGAAGCCCCCTAGTAAGATCAATAAAGGGACAAGGACAGAGATGCCCCCTAGTGAGACAAATAAAGGGACAAGGACAGAGAAGCCCCCTAGTGAGACAAATAAAGGGACAAGGAAAGAGAAGCCCCCTAGTGAGATAAATAAAGGGACAAGGACAGAGAAGCCCCCTAGTGAGACAAATAAAGGGACAAGGACAGAGAAGCCCCCTAGTGAGATAAATAAAGGGACAAGGACAGAGAAGCCCCCTAGTAAGATAAATAAAGGGACAAGGACAGAGAAGCCCCCTAGTGAGATAAATAAAGGTGACAAGGACAGAGAAGCCCCCTAGTAAGATAAATAAAGGGACAAGGACAGAGAAGGGGGATAAGGAGGCCTAGTGAGATACATACAGAGACAAGGAGAAAGAAGTATATACGGCATAAATATGAGAGTTGAAAATGATGTGTACATCCAGTGTTGAGGCTTTAAACATTATGTATAAGTAAAGCCTTTCTTTCTCTCTCCTTCTCTCTCCCTCCTTTTCCCCTAGCCTCCCCACAATGTCTTCCCTCCTCAGCTGTGCACTGACCACCACCATGCAGTGTCCCTGGGCCCAGCTGTTGCTGCTGACTGCTGTTACTGCTGCTGTTGGCCCATTTGGTGGTAATCAGGTTCAGGCCAGGTGTCCCACACCCCCCATAGCTGGATCTCCCTGATTAGCACCACCACCATTGAAATCCTAACCATTTCGCAAATCCTCCCTCCGTTAAATATTCCCCAACCAAGACCCCCAACCTGAATTACCACCTTCTAGTTTTGATGAATGAATTCCCCTGTTGTTACCGTGGGAAACAGACCACCTTAACTTTTGTTGCCCGATCTTTACAAAGCTTTTGAAAAAAGAATTTGATCAACAAAAAGAAATGTCATACACCCCCACATCTCTATTGTGATTGATGAGTTTCCATGGAGTACTTGTTTATTTGATCAAGCCCGACATGTAAACGTCCCTTTTTTTGTAATCAGCTGGAGTTAGTTCCAGACCTCTTCCAGGTTCTCTACCTGTACTGTAGTTGGAATCTGAACCCTTCCTACGCTTCATTACGAGCTCTGTCAGGCCTGACGGATGAAGTCAAGGCACAACACACAGATTAATCACCACCCTGCGAGTCTGCCTGTTACAGGACATTTGACTTGGCCTTTTGTAGCTGCTTAGTTCTGTTGCCAGAACCGTCTAGGAGAAAAAACTCTAGTCTATACTCCAGTCCCCCTCCTAGAAACTAGGTCCAATTAAGTTTTCCCTCCCGGCCTGAGCAACGAGCCGGGTTCCCCGCGTTTGTGGTTCAGACCTGAACAGAAGACCTGTCTGATGAGACATCCTCACATGAGTCGCTCCGTCGTATAAAAGTAACAATTAGTGATGGGTCGTTTTGAACAAATCTTTTTGGTGAACGTCGGGAATCTAATCACATCTGTGAAAAAGCTGTTCATTTGGCTCCCTGATTTGCATACTGCTACTACTTCTTTTT